>NC_045547.1:84027025-84055271 GCF_009769535.1 Thamnophis elegans
TTATTTTTGCAAGTAAACTGTAGTGATTTTTTTTTTTTTGCTCCAAACATCCCAAAATTTCATGGACTTGACTACGAAGGTAGCAAAAGTTAAGATTACAGAAATTCAAGAGGCCACCAGAGGGCAGCGAAGCGATGGAGAAAATGCGAAACTCCCCGCTGCCATCTAGGGGTCATCCAAATTTTCACAGCTGGACAAAGCAACTGGAATAAAACCTGCTTTGGGATTGATTTGTGGGAGACATGCAAATTTTTAAAATAAATACATGCAGAATTTATTTACTGATCTGGGCTGTGCCCTGAGTTATGCTAAGATCCGAAGGGAAGGTTGGAGATCTTTGCCTTGACTTGGTTTCCAGATGTGGGGGGGGGGTGTCAATCATTTTGGGGCTTTTAAAAACAAATGTGCAATATTTATGCGGCCCGCATCCTGTTGGGCTCAACTGCATTTGCGACAACGCAATCAAGTCCTGTGTCTGCATTGTTGGATTTCTCTAAGAAAGCACAACAGGGCAGCAAAACTGAGATTGTGATCATATTTGAATGTGACATAAAGCATGCAAAAGTCCTTTGCAACCCAAGCAGAATACCGCTAGTCCTCGACGTACAACCACAATTGAGCCCAAAATTTCTGTTGCTAAGTGAGACAAGTGGTTAAGTGACCCCAAAGGTGATTTTTACCCAAGATTTTCTGGGTTTTTTTTGAAGACATTTTGCTTCTCATCCAAGAAGCTTCTCCAGTTCTGACTGGATGGTGGGAGGAATGGAAGAATTTATATTCCTTGCAGACAGCTGGTCATTTGCATCCTTTTTAGAGGGTCGTTGAGGCCACTTGGAGGTTTGTCTGCATCTTGATGTTAAGTGAGTTTTGCCCCACTTTACGACCTTTCTTGCCACAGTCGCTTAATGAATCTCTGTAGTTGCTCAGCGAGTCACCCTGTTGTTAAATGAATCCGGCTTCAGCATTGACTTTGTTTGTCAGAAAGTCCCAAAAGGGGACCACGTGACTCAGGGACACAGCGACCGTCATAAATACGAGTCAGTGGCCAAGCATCCGAACAATGGGGATGCCGCAGTGGTCGTAAGTGTGAAACACGGTCATAAGTCTCTCCCCCCCCCAATGAAAAGCTGTCACCCAATGACCTGTTGTAAGTCGAGGACGACCTGAGTGGAGTCTCCTGCTTGAGCAGGGGGTTCGACTAGAAGACCTCTAAGGGGCCCCTTCCAGCTCTATTCAGATTGATGGGATATTTCCCACTTTCCCCTGCCCCTAATCCTTTGAGGATAACCCTTAGCAAAGTTTTTTTAAAACAATATTTAAAAAATATCCAGTTGCGATCCAAACGCGGCGCATCCCTTCATTCATTCATTCTGGTTGAAAAAATAACCCGGAAGTCGCTCCTCTTGAGACGGGGCGGCGCCTCTACACGTTTTTTTACGCTCTATGTCCCGTAGCGGCGCGTTCCGGCTCTCCTGTTGCGGAAATGACGGTATTTTTCGGCGACGGAACTTCTGGTCAAACCCGGAAGCGGCTTTGGCCTGCTTATTTTTCACCCGCGGAGAAAATGGACATTCTCAAGGCGGAGGTGGAGCGGAAGCGGAAGCTGGTGGAGGAGAAGGAGCTGCTGGCGGTGAGGGGGGCGGGCCTACCTCGCAGGGTTGTCGTTCTTAGGAGAGGCCGCCTTAGGAGGAAGAAATCCGGGTTGTTTAGAGCGAGAGAGGCCATTAAAGGGCCTTAGAAAGAAAACCCTCCTGGCTTTTTTGGGGGGGGTTCATGGAGCCTGTCCTACCTTGTAGGGGGGTTGTTATTGGAGGTCGCCTTGGGGGGGGCCCTTTGGGGAAGGGAATTGGGATTCATTAGGGCGAGGGTTGGTATCAAAGCGTGTGTGTTGGGGGGGCGCTTTTTCCTTCTCCCTGCTCCCCTTTCCCAGCCTGGCCTGCCTTGCAGGGCTGTTTTTGGGGGAGAAAACCCTGGGAGGAAGAGGCTGGAGTCAACAAATGTGGCCCACAGAGGAAATGAAAGCAACATTTAGGGGCTAATTTAACCTGTGGCGCAGCACCCAAGACTAATTATTTTGTTACCCTTAAAGTAAAAGGTAAAGCAATAGCAGTTAGACTTATATACCACTTCATAGGGCTTTCAGCCCTCTCTAAGCGGTTTACAGAGTCAGCATATCGCCCCCAACAACAATCCAGGTCCTCATTTCACCCACCTCGGAAGGATGGAAGGCTGAGTCAACCCTGAGCCGGTTGAGATTAGAACCGCCGAACTGCAGAACCGCAGTCAGCTGAAGTGGCCTGCAGTGCTGCACTCTAACCACTGCGCCACCTCGGCTCATAAAGGCTCCCCTCACACATACGTGCTAGTCGTTCCCGACTCTAGGGGGCGGTGCTCATATTTGTTTCTCTCTTTCAGGGAAATAAGAAATATTTCAAGCGCAGTGAGTTGGCCAAGAAGGACGAAGAGGCATATTTCAAAAGATGTGGATATAAGGTATTGGCTTGCTATTCAAGTCAGTCACGCCGTCTAGTTATGCGGTTTCTCTTTGGCCCTGTATTAAAATATATTAATCCCGGTTATTTCTCTCATTCTGTCACTTCTGCACTTTAGCCAGTAAGGGAGACGCCACCGAGAGAGGTATGAATTCCCGAGCTAAGTTTGCAACGCAGGAAGAGCCGTGCATGAATATGCAGCTATTTTGAGTTTTTTTATTTTTTACTTTTGGCTTCCTGTGCCCAGGGCATGAGGCTGCTTGAGAATGGAGATGCTCTTATTTTCTTTACGTTGTGCCTACCAGGCATGCAGGGTGGACCTGATTCAATCCTCTTGAGCCAAGATCAGAAGCTGTTAAATTGCTGGCTTGATTTATTTTGCCTGTCAAACCCTCCAGATCTCAGCAAGCGCATCTTCGTATCGATCGGTATTTTCATGCCTCGAAAAGATACAGTTTTACAAAGGCAATGGAATAAAGAGCTTGTGTTTATTTAGATTCTCAGTCTCCAGGTCGTGGTTGTCCCAAAGGTGTGTTTTCTAAAAGGCAATTGGACTTCCTTGATTTTTCCCCCCTCTTTGAAAAATCATTCAGATCAATGATTGAATGAAAAATAAAACTTTTTCAAAGGAAAAAGCACTTTTGGAAAAAGCACTTTTGGGACTGTAAAAGCTTGTGTTTGATTGGCATGGGGAAAATAGTAATAATATAGGATACTTCAAAACAGATCATCTAAAAGGGGGTGGTTTTTCCCTTCTTACCTCAAACTAAACAAAAGGGGTGTGGGTGGATTAGTTTAGCATTCTGCTTTATGGATGGAAGGAAGATGAATTGACCGGTTCATTTCTCAGGAAGTAGAAGAAGGGACATGGAGAGAATGCATTCTGCCATTATCCTGACCAACAGTGGAATCTGGCAATTTCACTGTTGATTTAGCGGCAACCAAAACTGATCTGGGACAGTTATGTATTTCAGATTTTAGGAAACTTTAGGACGCTTCTTTTATTCTGTTTTTAAGGCTTTTTTATTGATTTGAATTGTTCTGAGTCCCTCTCTGAGGGAGGAATGGCTGGTTAAGTATGAAAAGCATATAGAGATTATAGGTGGATGGATGGATGGATGGATGGATAGACAGAAAGACAGATATGATAGGTAGGTAGGTAGGTAGGTAGATAGGTAGGTATGTAGGTAGATGGATAGATGTCTTAGATCAGTGTTTCTCAACCTTGGCAACTTGAAGATGTCCGGACTTCAACTCCCAGAATTCTGGGAGTTGAATTCCGGACATCTTCAAGTTACCAAGGTTGAGAAACACTGTCTTTGATAGATAGGTAGGTAGGTAGGTAGGTAGGTAGGTAGATGGATAGATGTCTTAGATAGATAGGTAGGTAGGTAGGTAGGTAGGTAGGTAGATACCATAAATAAACAGAGAGATAGAGAGATAGATAGACAGACAAACAGACAGACACAGATATTGTAGACAGACAGATACCGTAAATGGTTGGTTGGTTGGTTGGTTGGTTGGTTGGTAGGTTGATTGATTGATTCAGGAAGGGATACTTTTTCTTCTGAGGGAATGAGGTAAGAGTAGAAAAGATGGATGCTTTTTTTAATATTTAGGAAGAGAAAAATCGCTAATGGGAAAGATCTGGTTTTAGTACAAATGAATCTCTAGTATTACAATACGGTTAAATAATTGATCACGCTTTAGTTCTTGGAGTTCAGTTTGCGGGGGAAAAAGTTAGGCCAGATTTCCAGCAGTGTGGACAAAGTCAAATTTCCTGAGAGAATGTTCCAAGGAAGCATTTATTTTTTGGGAGGAGATTTTGCAGCTGGCCTGAATGACGCAGAGTCCCTCACCTGTACATACCTTTGTTACCCGGTGCACTAAGGCCTGATTGTGTTATACCATCGTAGATGCTTTTGCTTCGCTTCCACTGCCTTAGCTTATCGATGTCTTGACTGGCTTACACAACAGAAAGTGGTGGAACCACACGTGTTGTGTCTGTGTGAACACCCATTGCTTGCAGTGAGCTCCAGCCGATGGAAGGATTTTGCAACTTTGCCTTCCACCTTGGGCTTAAATCCACTGTCTTCATAGCCGCCTTCCCCTTCCAATAAAAGAGGGAATAAAAGAGGAGCAAAAGGGGAGTGGAGTTTGCAGGAGACCATTAGTTTGCTTAATTGGTTCGTGATTCTCCAAGGCTCCTTGCCAAGTTCTGCAGATCTCGGCCTGGCAGCTCTCCAAGCCAGATAAGGTCTGTGACTGTGAATCCGCCCTTGAAAGACTTTGCTGGATGTGAAGGAGCAGAATTCACAGTCAATTAATAAAGAAGGGGTTTTTTGTTGGGGCAAGGAGTTTGCTTCAGGCTCTTGGGAAGAAGCCTCGGTCGAAACATTTGGTCCAGATACGTTGCCTCCTAGCCGGATGAGGTTTGTGTCAGTTGTTGTACCTGATCCAGATAGGTGCCATCCTAAAGACAACGGAAGTGCTAACTAAAATAATTTTATTGGCCGTTTTTCTAGAGGAAATTTTGCTTCTCTGCCCGGCTATAGATTGTTAGAGGCAGGAAACCCGTGTCGTGTGTTCATATTGACAGCTGTGGATTTACGTTGTGCTCCTCAACACTGTTTAGGTCAGCGATGAGGCCGGAAAGGATGACAACCCAGCGGCTTCAAATCCGGTGCTGGAGCTGGAGCTGGCGGAGGAGAAGCTGCCCATGACTCTTTCCAGGCAAGAGGTAAAGCCAAGCGACTTCCATGGGTTCAAGTTATTTAGCCAACACCACGTCGTAGTTGGTTACGTGCCACTTGCCATGCTCGAGGCTCTGTCCCGTCCCGTCCTTCTGCTCTCAAAGGGGGGCGGAGAGTTTTGAGAGCGCTGGTCTTGTGGTCCAGTGGACAGGAGAAGGCTTCTCTAGGCCAGGAGGGAGGTGAAGCAGGAGGCTGGCATCCCCCTCAGCGGCATCTTACGAAGATTGCCCGGATGCCCCAGAGGGGAGGTTGGAAATGCCACATTAAGCTTCTCTCTGTCTCTGTCTGTGTCCATTGTCTAAGCTCTCTCTCTCTCTCTCTCTCTCTCTCGTCTCTCATCTACCTACCTAGTACATACCTGCCTATCTTCATCATCATCACCATCTCACCTGTATACGGTGTATCTATTCTGTCATCCATCTCTCTATATATCTATCCCCTGCCGTCCATCCATCCATCCATCCATCCATCCATCCATCCATCCTTCCATCTACATTATCTCTCTCCCTCCCTATCTCTATATCTATCTATGTATGAATCAGTGGTGGGTTTCAAAAATTTTTGGAAGCTCTTCTGTAGGTGTGGCCTGCTTTCCGGGTCCACTGGTGGAACCTCTTCTAACCGGTTCGGTAGATTTGACGAACCAGTTCTACCGAATAGGTGCGAACTGGTAGGAACCCACCTCTGCTATCTATCTATCTATCTATCTATCTATCTATCTATCTATCTATCTATCTATCTATCTATCTATCTATCTATCTATCATCTATCATCTATCTATCCATCCATCCATCCATCATCTAACCTCTCTTATCTATCATCTACCTACCTAGTACCTACTGCTTATCTTCATCATCATCACCATCTCATCTGTATACAGTGTATCTATTCTGTCATCCATCTCTCTATATATCTAGCCCCTGCCGTCCATCCATCCATCCATCCTTCCATCTACATTATCTCTCTCTCTCATGTCTGTCTGTCTGTCTACCCTATCTATCATCTATCTAACTAAATCTCTCTCCCTCCCTATCTCTATATCTATCTGTATCTATCTATGTATGAATGTATCTATCTATCCATCCATCCATCCATCCATCCATCCTTCCATCTACATTATCTCTCTCTCATGTCTGTCTGTCTGTTTACCCTATCTATCTATCATCTATCTCATGAAATCTCTCCCCCCTATCTCTATAACTACCTATATCTATCTGGGTATGAATGTATCCATCCATCCATCCATCCATCCATCCATCCATCCATCCATCCATCCATCATCTTTTATCTATCATCTACCTACCTAGTACCTACCTGCTTATCTTCATCATCATCTAATCTGTCTATTTCTGTCATCCATCTCTCTCTCTCCCTCCCCCCCTCTCTCTCTGTATATGCAGACACTCCCCCCACTACTTGCCCCTACTTGTCTATCTATCGTCTCTCTCTCTCCCTCTCACCACCCACCCACCTACCTGTGTTTGAGGTGAAAACTCTTCTGAGTGGAATCCCCCAATTGTGACGTTTCTTGAAAGCCTTTGGTGTTGCTCCAGAGGGAGCCCTCACCTGCATGGAGCCACCTTCCCTGCAGAAACTCGCAGATGGGTGTTTTCCAGCTGATGCATCGGAGCCTTTTGCTGACTCTTTTCAGGTCATTCGGAGGCTGAGGGAAAGAGGGGAGCCCGTCAGGCTCTTTGGGGAAACGGATTACGACGCCTTTCAGCGGTTGCGGAAAATAGAAATCCTGGCCCCAGAAGTGAACAAGGTAAGGGAGATGAAATGCTGGAATGATTGATACAGGAGCCTTATCGGCAACCGCTTGTTACTCCTCTCCATGGCTCTAAAGGATCTGTCAGTACGTCACCAAAACACGACTTTATTCATAATACATTTTTGCTTCCCTGGTGGAAACACAGAACACCTTTTCTCTGCTTATGAATTGGTTGGTACAAAGTCTTAGGATCCGAGTTAACAGACATTCATATTCCACTGATTTATTTGGAATGTACACATAGTCATCAGTATGTTGATTCTCTCTCTCTCTCTCTTTCTCTTTCTCTCTCTCATCTCCTATCTATGTATCTGTGTGTCTATCTATCTATCTATCTATCTATCTATCTATCTATCTATCTATCTATCTATCTATCTATCTATCTATCTATCATCTATCCTATCTATCTATCTATCTATCTATCTATCTATCTATCTATCTATCTATCTATCTATCTATCTATCTACCTACCTACCTACCTACCTACCTACCTACCTACCTACCTACCTACCTACCTACTACCTACCTACCTACCGCTGTGTGTGTGTGTGTGTGTGTGTGTGTTCCAGCATACCTCTGGAACGCCTCGAGCAATTTCAACCAAACTTGGTACACAGATAACAGTCTCTGGAAACAAATACTGGGTGTATGTGTGTGTTTAAGATTCCCCTAAAACTCCTCGGGGGTGTGTGTTTCTGTTAAGATACAGCCGCTTGTGCCGTTAAAAGGCTTCTACTGTACTGCTGTAAAACGGCTTCTACTGTACAGTGCAGTGGAGTTGCCATGGTAACGGCTTCACGGTACTCCACAAGGGGGCTCCCTCTGATAAGGGGGAAAATCCAACATGAGAAATTATGTTTGGTCCGGACATTTCCCCCCGCTATAAATAAACACCTGGGCAAAGCCGGGTTATTGGCTAGTTTGAGATAAAAAGCTTAAGTGGAATTGAACTCTGCTTTTCATCCCTCGCTCCATGTCTGGGCTTTACAATTTGCGTGGAAATTCTTAAAAAGAGAAGCAGTGTTTACGTTGCGGCTTATGGTTTGACACAACAAATGTTTAGGCCTAGTAGTGCTTGAAAACCTGGGGCCAGTTTGTGTGTCTTATCCGATTTTTGTGATGGACTTTAGGGATGCAGGAACACTGCAGTTGTGCAGATTGTGATGTGCCGGATCCTGCATGTTGTGTGTTTTATGCCATCCTGCCAACTGAAGCTGTTCACCTTGGGTCGCTCCAGGATTTTGACTGAAGCTGAAGACCTCTGTTGAGTTCCTTAGAAATACAGGCAGTCCTCGACTTACAGCCACAACTGAGCCCGGAATTTCTGTCGTTAAGTAAGACATTTGTTCAATCAGTTTTGCCCCATTTCACGTTCTTCCTCGGCGCAGCTGTTAAGCGGATCACCGCAGTTGATACGTTAATATCCCGGTTGTTAAGTGAATCCCGTTGACTTTGCTGGTCGGCAGGTCGCAAAAGGGGATCGCATGACCCTGGGGACACTGCAACCGTTATAAGTACGCGCCAGTTGCCGAGCCTCTGAATTTTGACTACGGGAGCGGCTACAATGGTCGTAACTGTGAAAAATAGTTATTAAGTCACTTTTTTCAACGCCGTAGTCACTTCGGGCTGCGCTGAGGAAGGACGTGAAATGGGGCAAAACTCATTGGAACAATGTCTCACTTAACAACAGAAATTTCGGGCTCAGTTGTGGTCGTAGGTCGAGGACTGCCTGTATTTCTAAGGAACTCAACACAACGAGCAAACTGTTGTAAGTCAAGAACCACCAAGATAACACCAGCTTGGTGATCTAGTTTGAACCTCAGTAGATCTTTTCGTTGATTTGACGCATTCCTTAAACGGTTTCCTTTTTTAAAAAAAAGTATTTTTTATTGTACATTTTCCTTTATTCCACATCACAGTTTCAATTTTGCAACAGCAGAATACTGGTTATATCAAATCCTTTTTAAATATACATGATGTTATACACCCTAATCTCGGCCAATTTTCCTTTAGTCATCTAGTATAATCTCTTTTTAAATGCATAATATTGTATGTCATAATTGTATCCTTTCTTTCCATGGTTGTAAGGCAACACTACACACATTTATCACTCTATACATTTCGATTTACAGTTGTGTACAGTCCGATAATAATATCACTTGCGATATATATTCTTCTGTATAGCTTTGTACCTGTATTTGTTTCTAGTTTGTTAATCTTCCTTCATTATCCACTTTCTAACCTCTGCATCTATCATCTAGCCCAGTGGTTCCCAAACTTGGCAACTTTAAGACTTGTGGACTTCAACTCCCAGAATTCTCCAGCCAGCTCTGCTGGCTGGAGAACTCTGGGAGTTGAAGTCCACAAGTCTTAAAGTTGCCAAGTTTGGGAACCACTGACTAGCCAATTCTACCATAAAATCCCATATTGAGTACTTTTCTGTTTCTCCTTTATCTTTTAAGTCCCATCATTAACCTGTCTATTTCGGCACACTCTAATATTTAGAATAGAATAGAAGTTGGAAGGGACCTTGGAGGTCTTCTAGTCCAACCCCCTGCTCAGGCAGGAAACCCTTTACCACTTCAGACAAATGGCTATCCAACATCATCTTGAAGACTTCCAGTGTTGGACCATTTACAACTTCTGGAGGCAACTTCTGTTCCACTGATTAATTGTTCTCACTGTCAGGAAATTTCTCCTTAGTTCTAAGTTGCTTCTCTCCTTGATTAGTTTCCACCCATTGCTCCTTGTTCTACAAGAAGAATAGTTTGACTCCCTCTTCTTTGTGGCAACCTCTGAGATATTGGAAGACTGGTATCCTGTCTCCCCTGGTCCTTCTTTCTATTAAACTAGACATCCCCAGTTCCTGCAATTGTTCCTCATATGTTTTAGCCTCCAGTCCCCTAATCCTCTTTGTTGCTCTTCTCTGCACTCTTGTTTTATTCCCATTGCATCTGTGGGTATACTTCTTTTTTTTCCAATTTCATGCCTATGCGATTCTATAACCGCTGTTATTACATGTAACTGAATTTCTAAATCTTAAAATTCTCCGTAGGGGTTGAGGAACGACCTGAAGGCAGCCTTGGATAAGATCGACCAGCAGTACCTGAACGAGATTGTGGGGGGGCAGGAACAAGGCGAGGATGATGCCCAGAATGACCTCAAGGTCCACGAGGAGAACACAACCATTGAGGAACTGGAGGTATGGCGTGACATTTCGCCCGGGGACAGTGCGCCAAGCAGGACGGGGTCGACACAAAGCTGCACATTGTGGGAATTCCTGTTCCTGCTGCGTTGAACCAGGCGTGCCTTGTTCATTTGGGATGAAGTCCAAAGGAACAACCTCGCTCCTCCAGTTATCTCTTCAGCTGCAACGCAAAGTCAAGAATTAAATGCAGCCTCCGTGTCTAACAGAGTCCTGAGCTTTTGGCAGGTTTCGGGAATGCAGGAAATGTCCCACAGCTTTATTCATGGTTCATTTCTGGGAAGGTTTCGTTACCTTTATAAGAAAATGGCCATCAATAGGTTCTGGAAAGATATTTGTTCTCAGGGTTGGTGAAACAGAATACAGACTAAAAAGTTTTGGATGTTCTTTTAGTCCTTGAGCAGGAAACCCTATATCACTGACGGCGAACCTTTTGGGCACTGAATGCCCAAATCAGAATGTGTGTGTGTGTGCGTGCGCGCGCGCAGCAGAGTGCCAGAAACCTGAAGACCAGCGGGCCAGTGTGCATATGCCTGTTTTGGGGGCATTTTTGGCCGTCTTTTGGCCCGTTTTCAGCAGTTTTCAGGGCTTTTTCCAGGCTGTTTGCAGGCCAAAAGCAGAATGAAAACAGGCTAAAATGGCCTGTTTTTTTGGCCGGTTTTGGCTGTTTTTTGGGCTCTGGCACTTCAGCGCCCCCGAAGACCAGCTGATCACGGTGCACATGCCCACAGAGAGGGCTCTGTGTGCCACCCTCTGGGATGCATGCCACAGGTTTGCCATCACAGCCCTGTATCATTCCAGACAAATGGTTCTCCAACCCCTTCTTCCAAAGAGCTTCCAGTGTTGGATCCCCCACAGCTTCTGAAGGGAAGCCGTTCCATTGGTCAATTGTTCTCCCCGTCAGGAAATTTCTCCTTCGTTCTAGGCTGGGTGTCTCTTCATAGATTTTCCCACCTGTTACTTTTTGCCCTGCCTTCAGATGCTCTGAAGAATAACATCTGGAGTAAGAGGTTTGGAAGGGTCCCTGGAGGTCCTCTAGTCCAACCCCCTACTGGAGCAGGAGACCGTATCCCATTCTAGACAAATGGCTGTCCAGGGATGGAGGTTGTGGAAGGAAGCCGTTCCGTGGGTTAATTATCAGGAAATTCTTTCTTAGTTCTAGGTTGCTTCTCTGCTTGTTTAGTTTCCACCCATTGCTTCTTGCTCTGCCCTCGGGTGCTTTGGAGAATAGCTTGACTCCCTCTTCTTTGTGGCAGCCCCTGAGATATTGAAACACTGCTATCATGTCTCCCCTGGTCCTTCTTTTCATTAAACTAGACATCCCCAGTTCCTGCAACCGTTCTTCCTGTTTTAGCCTCCAGTCCCCTCATCCTCTTCGTTTCTCTCGTACTGTATAAAAGTTGGAAAAACAGTTCCAACTTTTTAAAGTAATGGAAGAACTGAAAGAGTTTCTTCTCCAGACCCAGAACATCCTTGCTTGCTTGGACTTTCATCCCTAAAAATATAAGGCTCTTCAGTTTTCTACATTGGTATCGTGGTCTGCTGTTGCAAATATATCTGAATTTGTTTTCTCTCTCTTTCTCTCTTTCTGTGTGAGGCGTTGGGAGAATCCTTAGGTCGAGGGGACGACCACAAAGATATGGATATCATCACTAAATTCCTGAAGGTAAAAAAGTCAAACAAGGCGTCCGTGAAAGCTTGTCACCTTGCTGATAAGCTGTGAGAATCTTGATTTTACGTCTGTATCTATTCTGACCGAGGCTTCCCCAAAAAGCACGAAGCAGGTTTCTGGTCCTGGCAAAACCCCTTTTAGCAATAGCAATAGCAGTTGTAGCAATAGCAATAGCAGTAGACTTATATACCGCTTCATAGGCCTTTCAGGCCTCTCTAAGCGGTTTACAGAGAGTCAGCATATTGCCCCCAACAATCTGGGTCCTCATTTTACCCACCTCGGAAGGATGGAAGGCTGAGTCAACCCTGAGCCGGTGAGATTTGAACCGCTGACCTGCTGATCTAGCAGTAGCCTGCAGTGCTGCATTTAACCACTGCGCCACCTTGGCTCTTAGGTTAAGTTAGACTTATATGCCGCTTCATAGGGCTTTCAGCCCTCTCTAAGCGGTTTACAGAGTCAGCATATCGCCCCCACAGTCTGGGTCCTCATTTCACCCAGATAGATAGATAGATGATAGATAGATAGATAGATAGATAGATAGATAGATAGATAGATAGATAGTTAGATAGATAGATAGATAGATAGATAGATAGATAGATAGATAGATAGATAGATATAGAGAGAGGGAGAGATAGATATAGAGAGAGGGAGGGAGAGATAGATATAGAGATAGATAGATAGATAGATAGATAGATAGATAGATAGATAGATAGATAGATAGATAGATAGCAATAGCAGTTAGACTTATATACCGCTTCATAGGGCTTTCAGCCCTCTCTAAGCGGTTTACAGAGTCAGCATATTGCCCCCAACAACAATCCGGGTCCTCATTTTACCCACCTCGGAAGGATGGAAGGCTGAGTCAACCTTGAGCCAGTGAGATTTGAACAGCCGAACTGCAGAACTGCAGTCAGCTGAAGTAGCCTGCAGTGCTGCACTCCTAACCACTGCGCCACCTCGGCTTTTTTATGAAACGAATGTGAAAGGCAAATTGCTGGGAGACAGAGGCAGATTCCCCCCCCCCTCCTTTGTTTTCCTCCCCAAAAGCGTCTTATACTTCGGAGCGTATGATGTCTGCGTTGAAAGGTAGCTTAAACCAGATTCCGCTGTCTTCTAGTTTCTTCTCGGAGTTTGGGCAAAGGACCTGAATGCGAGGGAAGATTATTTGAAGCGGGGCGTTCAGGGGAAGCTGAACAGCGCCACCCAGAAGCAGACGGAGTCGTACCTGAGGCCTCTCTTCAGAAAACTCCGTAAAAGGGTAAGAGATTATTCCTGGCAATCGGAAATCAAAAACAACAGCAACAACACCTCCCTTAATGCTTTATGTTGCTTCCTCCCTTTCTAGACTCTGCCTGCAGACATCAAGGAATCCATCACGGATATTATCAAGTTCATGTTGCAAAGAGAATACGTGAAGGTAATGCCCAGTTTTAAAAAAAAATATTCCAATGACATTTGAACTCTGGAGCTTCTTTGGATTAAGATGTGGAAAGTCTAAACAGCGTACACGTCAGAGCAATATTATTTATATTAATAGACTACCAGAATAGGTATTGGAAGGGACCTTGGAGGTCTTCTAGTCCAACCCTCTGCTCAGGCAGGAGATCCTAGGCCAGTGTTTCCCAAACTTGGCAACTTTAAGACTTGTGGACTTCAACTCCCAGAATTCACCAGCCAGCTGGCTGGTGAATTCTGGGAGTTGAAGTCCACAAGTCTTAAAGTTGCCAAGTTTGGGAAACACTGCCCTAGGCCATTCCAGACAAATGATTGTCTTGTCTCTTTTCAAAATCTCCAATTGTAGAACAGCCACAACATCTGGAGGCAAGCCGTCCCACTGGTTAATTATGTTAAACCATATAAATTAAACAACATAAATATTGCTAATACTTAATATTGAATACTTAAACACTTAAAAAAAATATAAGTTTAGAATAAGGTGCAGAAAGGTTCAGAATTTAGGCCCATTAATTGTATTTAAACAATATAAATATTCATTTAAACAATGTAGATTAAACAATATAAATATTATTTAGGCTGTTTGCTTATTTGGGAAATGTAAGTTTAGAATTGGGGGTGGTGGGGGTGGAGAAAGGTCTTCAGAGTTTAGGGTTCTCCACCTGTTTCTGAAGAGTGGAACGGCTGTTGTTTAACACAAGAACAGAGTTGGAAGGGACCTTGGAGGTCTTCTAGTCCAGCCCCCTGTCCAACTAGGAAACCCTCTACCATTTCAGACAAATAGCTTTCCAGTATCTTCTTAAAAGCCTCCTGTGGTGGGAGCACCCACTTCTGGAGGCAAGTGGTTCCACTGATTAACTATATTAAACAATATACATATTTGTTTAAACCATAGAAATATTTATATTGTTTATATAAATATATTGTTTGCTTACTTGGAAAATGTAAGTTTCGAACACGGGGCAGAAAGCTCTTCAGAAGTTAGGGTTGCCCACCTGAAGAGTAGAACTTTGGAATCGCTGCTGCTTAACAGAAGAACAAGAGTTGGAAGGGGCCTTGGAGATCCTCTAGTCCATCCCCCTGCTCAAGCAGGAGGCCCTGTGCCATTCCAGGCCAGTGTCGGCCTTGCTGTGCACGATACCAACTGGGCTGTTTCCGCAGGCCAACGACGCCTACCTCCAGATGGCTATTGGGAACGCCCCCTGGCCCATTGGTGTCACCATGGTTGGCATCCATGCCCGTACCGGCCGCGAGAAGATCTTCTCCAAGCACGTGGCCCACGTTTTGAACGACGAGACTCAGAGGAAATACATCCAGGTAAGAGGGACGGAATGACGGCCGTCTCCTTCGCGGACTCGTATTCGTCTCTGCGTTTCCAAACACCTGAACAGCAGCATCTCTAGAGCCCCCCCCCGGTGTGTCTTGCGCTCCGGGCTAAGGGGGATGTGGGCGTCACGTAACGTAACAACCGCTTCGCCCAGCACCGAAAACGTGAGAATGTGCGCAGCTTCGAAACCATGCCGATTACCGTATTTTTGGAGTATAAGACGCACCAAGATTTTGAAGAGGCAAATTTAAAAAAAAACACATTTTTGCACTCTGCAGGCCTCCCAAACCCTCTGCATCCCCCGTTTTTTTGTGAAAATCTGGGCATCCAGAGAGTTTTGAGAGGCCTGCAATGTACTCCTGGGGGGTGGGGGCAAAAACAAACAAAAAAAAAAGGCCCGTTTTTTGCCCCAAAAAAGGACACGCATAGCCTTTAGGAGGCTTGTAGAGTGTTCCTGGGGACTGGGGGGGGGGGGTGGGGGGCAAAAACGAGCAAAAAACAGCCCGTTTTTCCCCCCCTTTAACCTTCCCACAAAAAACACAGTTCATTTTACGTTCTATTTCCATTATTTCCAATTTTAAGCCATTTTACTTTTCTTCTCCTGT
This sequence comes from Thamnophis elegans, assembly GCF_009769535.1. Classification (NCBI taxonomy): domain Eukaryota; kingdom Metazoa; phylum Chordata; class Lepidosauria; order Squamata; family Natricidae; genus Thamnophis; species Thamnophis elegans. Next base: position 84,042,306 of record NC_045547.1, read on the forward strand.
TTTCCAATTTCTAGTTTTTAACCTGTACAAAACAACGTACTTTTCCCCCTTCTCTTTAAAAAAAGAAACAAATTCATCGTTTCTTCCCCACCGGTTTTCCCATTAACAATGTAAAGCCTTCGAATGTCAAAATTTACGTAGTGAACATAACCGGATTATCTCGCTGCTTCGAAGTTCTTCATAGGATTCCATCTCCGCTTTGCCAGAGGTCCCACTTTGTGTCCATCTCCGCAGGGCTTGAAGAGGCTGATGACGATTTGCCAGAAGCACTTCTCCACCGACCCCTCCAAGTGTGTGGAGTACAACGCCTTGTGACCACACACACACCCCCGCCGCAACCCCCTTCCGGCTCTGGGGGCACCCAGGGAAGGCGGGAGAGCGACATCCTTTGCGAAGGACTTTGCCTCCACAGCCGGGGAGAAGCAGCTGAAGTCACCGTGGGTCAAGTTCGGCCTCTCTTTGGACTTCAACTCCCAGAATTCCCCAGGCGGCCATGCAGTTCTGGGAGTTGAAGTCCACGGATCTTCCTGTGCCAGATGTAACAAAACACTGTCTTGACGTTCTGGTTCCCACAGCTGAAGCTTCTATCGACTTGTATATATCTTCTTCTTGTTGTTGTTGTTGTATAGTTTTTGTAGGAAATCGTCTCTCAAAACAAAATCTTGTAGGGGGTCACAGGAGATGAGATCAGAGAAGCGATGTCCGTGGGAAGCCATGTTAATTTATAGAAGAGGGTGGTCTTATTATGCAGGATGACAGATAGACTTGAAAAGGAGGGTTAATTTCATTTTTTTAAAAATCCAAATCTATGAATAAAACCCGTGATGGCAAAGCTGTGGCCCACATGGACCCATATTTTCTGGCAAACCAGCCGTAAGCTCCGATGCACATCTGCACGCCAGCTAGCTGGTTTTCTGCCCTTCTGGAGTGCGGGGGAGACAGTTTTCGCCCTCCCCAGGCTTCAGAAAAGCCTCTGGCGCCTGCGGGGGAGGCAGGGCATTCTCATGCGCAGATAGGTGGGGAGGATTGAATGGTGTGGGCGCGGGGGGCAATTTGGCATGCCGTCAGGAAAAAGGTTCCCCATCACCGATTGCCTAAACAAGATTCGTAAATGTGCAAGACTCGTAACTTGCAAATTGAAGCCTGTTTTAAAACAAGCCGCATTGTTTGAAAGTTTGATCCTGTCCCATCGGAACAAACTCTGATTCTGGGTTCAAATCTAAAACACACACACCCCTCCTCTTTTCTTTCTCTATTTTCCCCCATCACCTGCCGGTTTGTGTTGTGGTTTGTGAAACCTGGAAGTCCGGCTTAAGAGGAGCCTCAAACGTTGCCAGAAAAGTTCGTAATAGCCCTCTTGATCCTTTTTAAAGGGATTTTTTTTAAAAAAATAGCTATTACGCATTACGGGCAATAATAATTCTGATTATTAGGTCAGCAAGGCGGTCTTCTGGGAAACAGGGAAGAGGCTCATCTAAAGGCAGTTTTTAATCGCCTGGCTCTGCAGAACCAGCAAATATTTACATTCGCTCTGCATTTCTTAATTATAAAGTTACTTCCTCCCATTACGTCTGGAGAATTATTTCTGTGACACTGAAGGCTGGAAAAAAAGGTGATTTTTGGTGGGCAAATATTTTGAAAGGTGGTGCTGTGGCCTGGCAGTGGCCAGTGGAGCTGGCAGCAGATTCGGACACTGAGGAGGTTGGGGAGGAACCTGGGCCAGTCCTGGAGTCTGGGGAAGGCTCGGATGAGGGCTCTGCATCGGAGGCAGAGATATGGCCAGGGACGTATGCCAGTTATCAGCTGCCTTCGGAGTCAGACAGCAGTGAGGCAGAAGAACAGCAGGAGCCTCTTCCCAGTGTGCACATGGGCAGAGCTGCCAGATGAAGGGAGCAGCTAAGAACAGGGGTCGACTTTGGAGTAAGGCCACAGTGTGGACGGTGAATGGCCCCTCCAGAGGAGATAAAAGAGGAGCGAAAGGGGAATGGAGTTTGCAGGAGACCATTAGTTCGCTTCATTGGCTCGTGACTCTCCGAAGCTCCTTGCCAAGTTCTGCAGAGATCGTCCTGGCAGCTCTCCAAGCCAGATGAGGTCTGTGACTGTAAATCCTCCCCTGAAAGACTTTGCTGGATGTGAAGAAGCGGAATTCACAGGAAATTCATAAAAGGGGGTTTTTGTCGGGACCAGGAGTTGGCTTCATGCCTTTGGGAAGAACAGGTAGTTGAAACAAGGGTATAACTTTACTAACTTAAAGCACCGCAGTTAAATGTGATTATTAGCTGGAAATTCCCTCACCTGGAATATGTGTTTATTTAATGTAGTATCTAGAACTATTTGTAGGCAGCCGTATGTAAAGGGGAGGAGAATTTATCTATTTCTTTCTTTTTTTTAGTATCCAGCCGGGGTGGATTCTCTTAATGTTTAATGTTTATTTGGTCCTTGGATAGTTTCCCCCCTCTTTTTCATGCATCCATCTTTCTTTCTTTCTTTCTTTCTTTCTTTCTTTCTTTCTTTCTTTCTTTCTTTATTTCTTTCTTTCTTTCACTTGTCAGTGCTGGAAGTCTGGTGGTTTTTTTTTCCCCTTTTTTGTTTTTTTCTCTTTCATATTTTATTCTTTATGAGAAAACAAAACAAATATATTGAAAATTAAAAGTGCCGTAATTAAAGGCGTCCCCAAAGTTGGCAACTTTAAGACTTGTGGACTTCAGCCTTAAAGTTGCCGATTTGAAGACCTCTGGTGTAAGTTCATCCGCCGCGTGTGCAGGAAATAATATCCTTTGCAAAGGGGATTTCAAGGCTGCCCGAAATACGGCATAGAAGGAGGTTTCTGTTGGTGGCTACCAGTAGATGGCAGCACTGCACTGACCATGGCTGGGCTTGGATTGAACCTGGTTAGTTCTTAGATGCCCTCAAAGCAGGGGACATGGCTACCAATAGGGGCTGGTTGGAAAAAAGAAAAAAGAAAGGCAACTGGACTTCTTGGTGTTTTTTCTTTTGGAAAACATTCTGTTCTGTTCTATATTCTATTTGTTCTGTTCTATTTCTGTTTCTATTCTATTATTCTATTCTGTTCCATTCCATTCTGTGCTCTGTTCTATTCTATTTTATATCTATTCTATTCTATTTTATATTCTATTCTATTTTATATTCTATTCTATTTTATATTCTATTCTATGCTCTGTGTTCTATTTTATATTCTATTCTATTTTATATTCTATTTTCTATTCCATCTATGCTCTGTATATTCCATTTTATATTCTGTTCTATGCTCTGTTTATTCTATTGTATATTCTATTTTATATTTATTTTATATTGTGTTCTAGGCTCTGTTCTATTCTATTTTATATTCTATTCTATTCTTATTTATATTCTATTCTATTTATATTCTATTCTATTTATATATATTCTATGCTCTGTTCTATTTTATATTCTATTCTATTTTCTATTCTATTCTATTTTCTATTCCATTCTATGCTCTGTATATTCTATTTTATATTCTATTCCATTTATATTCTGTTCTATGCTGTTCTATTCTATTGTATATTCTATTTTATATTTTATTTTATATGTGTTCTAGGCTCTGTTCTATTCTATATTCTATTTTAAATTCTATTCTATGCTCTGTTCTATTCCATTTATATTCAATTCTATCTTATATTCTATTTTAAATTCTATTCTATGCTCTGTTCTATTCTATTTTATATTCTATTCTATTTTATATTCTATTCTATTTTATATTCTATTCTATTTTATATTCTATTCTATTTATATCTTCTATTTTATTCTGTTCTATGCTCTGTTCTATTCTATTTTATATTCTGTTCTATTTTCTATTCTATTTTTATTCCATTCCAGTCCATTCAGCAATTATTTCTTTAAATAAAAACTTAAAAACTTTAAAAAGTTTTTTTTCCAAAAGCAGAACCGATCTGCTTGGCTGCCTTTCGGTGGGTCCTTTCCCCGGTTTGAGCCACGTGTCTTCAAGGCCTCTTGGGACAGGCGAGGACTTTCATCGGAAACTTTGTAGACCGTGATGAGGGAAGAGAGCTCGAACCGCAAGGCTGTCGTGTAATCCGGGCTTCAGCAGACGGTGCTATCAAAACAGAAACTCCCAGAGGAAGCCTCCGTAGCTGAGAATGCATCATCTCGGAGGAGGCTTCATAGAATTGGAAGTTGCACTCGGGTTACAACCCAAACCATCATTTCAGTGGTTTCCCAACGTTTTCCATCTTGGCTTCGGTTGAATGGTCTCTAAATAATCCAGAAAGGCCTCTCTGTGATTTACAAAGTTATAATTTTGCTCTGCAAGAGAGACACGTGTGGGCCAGAGTGGTGTCTGTGTAGGCCACCATGCCTTGATTTTTGACTACTTCAACTAGTACTAGACTACTTAGCAATGACCGGAGCGTCTGTGGGGGACAATGGAAGCAGTTATGAGCTTGGTTGTTTTCTTGCAGGTGTTTCATTATCCACAGATTAGCACTGTTGATGTTCCCTAGTTGGGTCATTGTTCTGACCTCCTCCTCCGTCCAGTAACAAAAGCCAAGACAAGCTTAACTGGAATGTCCTTTAATAACAAGACCAAAATCTCGGTGGCTGAAAGCCAACAAACAAACAGATAAGGACCTTGGCAGCGACTCAGACAAACCTTGGCAGCAATCCAGCCTGCCAAGTTAGTTACAACAGTTCTCTTTAGTCAATGCGTTGGCTTCTGCAAAAGGGGCATGTGCACAAGCAGTCTTTTTATAGTCTGGAGAGGAGCCTAATGACCACCAGCTGAGCACAATTACCTCCTGTAATTGCGTAATTGTTCCTGACGCCTAGTAGCTCTTTGATGGCGTGCATCCAGGAACAACTCACTGCTGGCTTCTGGATCACTCTCCCTTGTCTCCTCCCCACTGGTCCAAGGCTCAGGCGCCTCCTGGTGGCCAACCAGCCTCTCTGCGCCCTGCTCGGAGTCGGAACCCTGTCCAGGGTCCTCCACATCCCCCAGAGCCGACTCATAGGGCCCCTCGCTGTCGGAGTCTGGAGGCAGCTCCAACGGCTCCTGCTGGGCCACAACATGAAACTTCTTGCAAGGAAAAACCAAGCTCAGAGAGCACCAAGGACCCCTCATTTCATACCCTGAGCTAAAATTTTCTCCTTTATTGCTAAGCAGTTGTTTTTGTCTCTCACCACTGACTCTTCAGGTGGTGTAATTTTTTTTTTTTTTGCTTTTTACAAAAAAAAAATCTGATGGGGAAAAAGGAGTTCATAGACTAATGGAGTTGGAAGGGACCTTGGAGGTCTTCTAGTCCAACCCCGTGCTCAGGTAGGAAACCTACCATTTTCAGAACAAGTGGTTGTCCAATCTCTTCTTAAAAGCCTCCAGTGTTGGGAGTCCCCACAATCTCCGGTGGCCAGCTGTTCCACTGGTCAATTGTCCTCACTGTCAGGAATTTTTTTCCCATACATCTAGGTTGCTTTTCTCTTTAGTTTCCATCCATTGTTTCTTGTCCTGCTTTCAGATGTAGGAGGGAATTGTCAAAAAGGCCACTTTATGTCCAATAATTGAATCGATGGGTACTCCAGCTCGTGAATAATACATTAATTTTTGTATAGCATGTCGGTTGAAAATAACATTATAGTTATAGTTTAACGTTATAGTTTATAGTTTATAGTTTAGTTATCCTTTTGTACAACATGGAATGGCAGTTTATGGGAAGCGTAGATTGCAAAATGTCAGCCGAATCTGCGGTTGTCATAAATTGGCTGTTAGCTCCTTGTTAAGATGAGCGCAGAGAAGAGCAACAAAGAGGATTAGGGGACTGGAGGCTGAAACATATGAAGAACAGTTGCAGGAACTGGATATGTCTAATTTAATAGAAAGAAGGACTAGGGGAGACATGACAGCAGTCTTCCAATATCTCAGGGGCTGCCCCAAAGAAGAGGGAGTCAAGCTATTCCCCAAAGCAGCTGAAGGCAGGACAAGAAGCAATGGGGGGAAACTAATCAAGGAGAGAAGCAACCTAGAACTAAGGAGAAATGTCCTGATAATGAGACCAATTAATCAGTGGAACATAAATTGCCTCCAGAAGTTGTGAAGTTTTAAAGAAGAGATTGGCTAACCATTTGTCTGAAGTAGTACTGTGGGGTTTTCTTCCTAAGCAGGGGGTTGGACTAGAAGACCTTCAAGGTCTCTTCCAACTATTTCTATTCTATAGCAATAGCAATAGCAATAGCAGTTAGACTTATATACCGCTTCATAGGGCTTTCAGCCCTCTCTAAGCGGTTTACAGAGTCAGCATATTGCCCCCAACAACAATCCGGGTCCTCATTTCACCCACCTCAGAAGGATGGAAGGCTGAGTCAACCCTGAGCCGGTGAGATTTGAACAGCCGAACTGCAGAACTGTAGTCAGCTGAAGTAGCCTGCAGTGCTGCATTTAACCACTGCGCCACCTCGGCTCTTCTATTCTATTCTATTCCAAAACCACTTTCTCTGTTGGCTTTGGCCACTAGCCTTGATTCAACTCTTTCCTTGCACCCTCCAAAACCAGGTTACCAGGAATAGAAGTTTCTAGCCTGCATTGTGGCCCAGCCCACAGCGGCCTAATAGGTTAAAGCAAAACTCACAGTCATTGAAAGAACAATAGAATCGGAAGGGGCCTTGGAGGTCCTCTAGTCCAACCCCCGATTCACCATTTCAGACAGACGGCTGTCCAACCTCTTCTTACAGTTTCACACAACCACAATTGCTCCATGCACAAGCAGAAACAGACAATTTCTTGCATGGGGGATTATTCTTTCTACTATTTGTGTTGCTCGTATTTCTTGTCATGGATTGCACCAGTGAGGCCACAACTAATTTCGTTGCATACATGATGTACAATGACAATCAAAGCTATACTACAAACCCCTGGTGCTGGGATTTGTGCAAGATTCAGTATTAAAAACAGTGTGTAAAATAAATTTCCCAGACTCTTGGAAACCTCATGGGTAATTTCCGTATCATATTTCCTTTTTGGGCAGGAATATGGAAATGATTTTCCATCGCTGTAGGGCTGAGCGGGTCTAATCCTGCTCCTTTTTTCCGTTTCAGGCAAAACTGGCTAAAATAAGTTATTTAATTTTAAGTATTTAATAAATTTATAGGCCGCCCAATCCCGGAGGACGGCCAGGGTGGTCGAAGGTTTTCGGAAAAAGCTGCACACGGGGGTCAGATCTATTGATTTATTTTCATCTTGAAAATGCTTTAATAAGGAAGTGTGTTCACAACACCGTTTTTTGCAAAATGTAAAGAGAACTATACAAATTCTTAATACAAAAAGAATAAATTAAAAGCGGATTAAAAAAAAACACAATTTTCTGCAACTCCACAGCGTATAATCATTTTTTCTTGATCGCTGCTGTAACGGAGTCCAAATCATTTTACATGCTTTACAGTCGATTTCAGAAGAGTTCTGTCTTTTTTTTTCAGTTAAAAAAAATGTGGAACGAGAGTTGCTCTATCTATCTATATATATAAAGACATAAGAAGGGAGCTTTTATTATATATATATATATATATATATATATATATATATATATATATATATAATATATATATATATATATAATATATTACACACACACACACAGTATATGTATGTATGTGTATATGTATAGTTGTATGTATGCATATATATATAACACACACATATATATACATCTATATCCATATATGCATATATATGCATATATAGCATATATAGATATATATATTACACACACACACCACACACACATATATATTTATGTATGGTATGGGTATGTATGTATTTGTATGTATGCATTATATATATATATATATATATATATATAATTATATATACTATATATATATATATATATATATATATATGGATATAGATGTTCCTTTCTTTATATCTAAGCAGTATAACTGGTCATCATGATAGCACCTGGATGAATCTGCTGTCTCCAAAAGTAATATTGAGTTGAAAAACAAAACCGACTTCCTTCTTTTATTTCTTCTTCTCTTCCCAACATTTTCAACACCCAACTGCATATAATATCATTTAAAAAATAAACCCTGGCCCCCCCATTTTGACATGGGGCGAATGCATATACAAAGCGGGGAGAAGGGAGGGAAGGTTTTTACGTACAGACTAAAAGCATTTTCGGAACTAATAGGAGGAGCACCCCTTCCTTCCTCTATATAAAAGCAGAATTCAAGGGTGGGTAGGGGGCTAATTGGGGCCATGAATAAAAATCCCCCTTCCTTGTTTATATTCCGATCTCCCGGTTTAACGTTCTTATGTACATTTTTATTTTTTTTCCGTAGAACTGAATCGAGTTTAAACAGTAAAACCTGTTTTACTTCATTTCTGTCTTTACTACCAGACTGGCTCACAAGTGCCTTGATCGAAAGAAATTAAAAAATACCTTGGAAATCACCCCGTTTCCCCCCCCCCCAACAGCAAACCAATGCCCCAAGGACCATTTGCAAACTAGCTGAAGAATGTGAGCTCTTTTATTCCACTTTTAATTATCTTTGCAGCCAGGGTTACAGGTTCTGATTGGGTTTTAAGTTTAGTTTTGCCTTTCTGCTCAAGTCACACACCAAAATCTCACTAAATCTAGAAGGCGTGACTTCAGAGAATGAATTTTGGCTGTGAGCCAAACATTGTGATGGGTAGCATTGGATACCACCGACTTATACCTGGGGTGGGGGGGTGAACTTGGCAATTCTGTAGTCGTCCGAAACTCCCTGAATATCTGGTTATGCGTTTCCCATTTGACCCTGGTCATTTGCCAGCATTCTGGCTTCTCATTTGCATACAAATTAAAAACAACAAGAATAAATTCAAGATTTCTAGCTGCTGATGAACTGAAAAGTCGGTCTTTAACAAACAAAACAAACCCCATGACGTGGTATGTTTCAAAGCATGTTGCATGTTTTAAAATAGTAGATCGTTCCTTCCCTCCCTCTGGGAAAATGAACAGATTGACAAGAGAAGCGGAGAATTCTGCTAATTCTTGCTCTCCAATACCCTGGTTCGTTGGTCCCTCTTAATAAGAAGGGGACCAGCAAAAGGATGCTAATATAAAAACCCAGCATTTTCTCAACCTGGGCAACCTTTTCAGATGTGCGGACTTCAAACTCCCAGAACTTCCCCAGGTTGGGGGATTCTGGGAGTTGAAGTCCGCACATCTGAAAAGTTGCCGAGATTGGAAAACACTATAAGCCATAAAGACATGAGTATGTAAGGGCAGTGATCCGTTATTTTGACCTTAAAAGAAATGTCTTCATGATGTCCAGACATCACCCAAAAGTTTATTTTCTGGTTTGGATGAGCGAATAAGTAAACGATTGACCAGATTTTAAAAGATAATATTTGATAGTCCAGCTGGTGGAAATCAACACAGAATAAAATGCTGGAATTGCTCCCCGATTCTTGCTTCTTTGCCAGGGATGGCAGTCTGGAGTTTGGTGGGGCAGCTGCCATCTTGCCTCTTTTGACCTCTCCGTGGTTTGTCCATGGCCTAAATACAGGAGGTCCTCGACTTACGACCGTTCCCTTAGTGATCGAAGTTACGACGTCGCTGAAAAAACTTGGGGACTGTTTTCCCACACACGAACCTTTTCAGCCTGTCCCGTGGTCACGTGGCTGACACCCGGACGCTCAACGGCTGACTCACAGTTACGACAATTGTAGCGTCGTTAACGGTGGATCCCAAATTTTCCTTGGCTAAGCGAGACGGTTGCTGAGTGGGGGGGGGGGGCCTCTGCCCCGTTTTAGGACTTTCCCTGCCCCGTTTGTTAAGCGAATCATTGCAGTCGCCAAGCGAGTTAACTCGGTTGTTAAGTGGACTGAGCTTCCCCATTCTCACTCGGCTCGTCGGAAAGTCGCCGAAGGGGGACCCCGTGACCTCCGGGGCCGTCATAAATATGAACCCGGTTGGCAAGCATCTGAATTTCGATCGTGCGGGGATCGTGAAGTGTGGAAAAACAGTCATAAGCCTCTCTTTTTTTTTTCCCCAGTGCGGTTGTAACCTCGTCATTAAGCGAATTGTTGCAAATCGAGGACCAGCCCTCACATTATCCAACAAGGTGCCTCTACTTTTTCTTCTGTTCGCCCTCCGCAACCTTGTCCCTTCCCTGATCCGTTTCTTCAAGAGCGAGCCACTTTCAAGTTCCTTTTGATTTCTTTTTTCCTGATTATTCCTTGTCGTTTGCTAATGGAAGCAGTTGATGGGCATTTTTATTTATTTGTTGTTGTTTTTATCTTTGGACTCTCTTGAATTTTTTGCTATTGCCAAACTGACGCACAAACACACACACACACACACAAAGAAAGGCAAGGGATCTTGGTTGTCTGGTGGCCATTAAAAACAAATCACAGTAGCACCATGGCGGAGACACGGGGCTTGCTGACTTCGAGAGCTGGCCAGATCAGGGGTGGCTAATGAAAGGGTACCCCCCCCCCGCCCTCCCCAAAAGGACAGATTTTGGCTCTTGCTCATAATGCTCAAGACGAGCAGAGAGGGCGGTTTGTGGAGACGCCCGTGGGCTCCCAAAGATGCTCAGCCCGGGACCACGGAGGTCTCATCTGGGTTTTAATAAAACCATCGAGGCTTTTTTGGACGCGGATGGCTTTCTCGATTCATAGAAATCACGGCTCGGGTGTCTGCTCCCTTGTTCTGTCTCAACAACTCCGTTTTGGAATTCAAGGTGGGTGAAATACACCGGACGGTTGATTTTAGGAACGGAGGGAAGGTCAATTTAGTTTCAGCCCCATCATCTCTTGTTCGTGGAAGAAAAATCTCCCCCCCCAGGGGGGGAATCACAAACCGCTTTTCCTATGATTAGTAATAGGTAATATACTTTCTGAGATCACGTCCCTCATCTCCCGATCTACCTTCCCTTAATTCATCCCTTAATTTGAGATCTTCCCTTGTCTGGGGTTGGTTTTGTTTTGATAACACTGAGCATTTTTGGGGGGGGGCATTTTCACTTCATTTGAGGACAGTTCTCCCAAGCGCGTATCACAGTGTGCGCTTGCTATTTATTTTTTTTCCCTGGAATGTTGCAAAAATTACTAAATTTCCCCTTCCTCATAACCTGGCCTGCCTCCCGGTTCTCCCAACTGGTTTCTCCCAACAGATCCTAGTTTATATCCATCTTCTTTTAACCATCCCATAATAATCCCCTGCGGGGTGGAATCTAGGCCGCTGAATGGAACTAGCAGAGTGTTTAATGGCCAGATGCCTTTCCTGTTGCCAGAGTGGAGTTTTGTTCAGCAGATACATTCTCATTGTGGCCAGAGAGAGAAATATCTGCCTCTACCCAGGATCGAACTCACAGCCTCCTGGTGATGAGGCGAGAGCTCCGCCTCTAGGCCGCCGCACCACTCTTGTCTATTATCAAGCTCATCATCTTTTTTTAACGACCCCATAATAATAATCCCTAGCGGGGCGGAGTCTGGGCAACCGAATGGAGCTAGCAGAGTGTTTAATGGCCAGATGCCTTTCCTGTCACCAATGCGGAGTTTTGTTCAGCAAATACGTTCCCTGATCTAAAATGGTTCAAGGTTTGTCGGGCCTCAAAAGAGCATCACAAAGACTATTGCTGCTTCTTTAAGAAAAACGCCCCATTTGAGAGAAAAGCGAGTCCTTCGGGCAAGTTACCAAAATCTTTGACCCTCTTCTCACTCGTCTCTGGAGACCAAGCGTGGCCAGATCTCCTGCCTTCGACCAAAAACGGGCGTTTGCCATCCTTCTTCACGCCCGCTTTGCGTTTTGCGTTTCAAAACGGGAATTTTCAATTTCACCGCTTCACGCCGGAATATATACGTTTTTGCGCGCTGAGGGTAACCCAGGAAAGGTTTGGATTGGTCACCCAGATTATCTCGCCTTGACACCCGCGGGGGTGGGGTGGGAGGAACGAGTGCGTGTGTGCAGAACCGGGGACTGAAGAATGGTGTGTGTGTGTGCATGGGGGGGGGATTTGCACTACGGAGACAATTGCTCCTTCGGGGATAACCGTCTTCACTTGTCCGGTGGCCAAAAGTGCTTTTCGGTGGTGTGTCGGGCAGCTGGATAAGGCAAATGAAGAGGCAGTGAGGTGATTTTCTTCTTTTTTTTTACCCCCCCAAAAATGGCATGGATGCATCGGAACAGCTGAAGTCAGACTAGAGTCCCAGGCTTGGCTTTGTCCTGCCCGTACCACTGGACGTCGGAGAGCTCTGGATAGAGGGCAGAATCCAGGTAGCAACTCTCGCTGTAGCTCCTGCGGGGAGATGGAAGTTTGCATTTAGTCCGCGTTGCATTACGGGTGGAACTCTACTTACGACGGATCGCTCAGTGACTGTTCTGACCCACCTCCCCAAACACAACAAACCCCCTGTATTTAAATCAACTTTCCTTTATTAGAAGTGCTGGCAAACCCCCGTGTAAAAGTTCTCTCTCACTAACAAGTCCTGGGTGGAAGGTGAATAATTATTTTGTCACATCTATTCATCTCCGCCCCCCCGCCTTTGATCCCCAGAGCTAGGGTGGAGTTTCGCTAGCAGCGGTGGCTCTTCTGACCCGAGGACCAGCCCATAGATTTCCACTGCTCTCCTCTCCTCTGCCACATCTATTCATCTCTGCCCCCTGCCTTTGATCCCCAGAGCTAGGGTGGGGCTTCGCTAGCAGCAGTGGCTCTTCCTTCCCAAAGACGCGGCCCATAGATTTCCACTGCTCTCCTCTCCTCTGCCTTCTGTACATCCGCGTGTCAGGCACTGGGCCCAGCTGTTCCTCCTCTTCCTCATCAGCCACTTCCAGACCTGGAGGCTGTTGACTCTCCATCTGAGGGCTGACGGACGGCCCAGGCTTCATCTCTCTCTCCTCTCTCTCTCTGCCAGCTCCAACTCCCTCTTACCCCTTGGAGCTCCCAGGTTGCCCTGATCCTGATCCTGACTTCCATGCTTCCAGCTTCCTCCTC
>NC_045547.1:84055371-84072871 GCF_009769535.1 Thamnophis elegans
TCAAACTTGAGGATATCTGTTATTAATAGTAAAACAGAATAATAGATGGAAATGATACGTTAAATTTGATTAACTTTGAGAGGCAAAAGGATATTGTTTATATATTAAGAAAAAAAATTTAAATTAAGCGGGAGAATATGGAGTAAAAAATTAGATGACTGAAATGTAAAATGGAAATACGATGTAAAATGTAATATGCATAATAGAAGATGTACAGGGAGGGAAAACCAGGACAACGTTATATTCATAAAAGAAGTTAAAATATGTAACAAAAAAATAAATAAATGAGTTTGGAAAAAAAAAAAAGAAGCTATTACTTTTCATCTGTTGGGCCCCGTTAGGGTTGCAAATGCTTAATGATATTATAATACTGAAGGGAAGGCATTTTTTCCTTGTGCAAAGGCGCATTAGGAGTGTGAGAGCATGACACAAGTGGACTCACACACACACACACACAAATCGATGGGCATAGGCATTCGCAAAATTTGATCTGTCAGTTCATTCTCTAAAGAACAATTTTTCACTCTTAATTTTAAGATGAATGGATTTCAATTCCCAGAATTCCCCAGCTAGTCCTGCAGGCTGGGGAATTCTTGGAATTGAAGTTCCACACTTCTTAAAACTTACCAAGGTTGAGAAATATTGTTCTAACTTCCCAACATCCCTTTCCCCCAACCATGTCAATTTTTAGGCATCTGAACGCATTCCTGAATAAATTTGAACCATTGCTGTCTGCCATTTAAAAACAAATTTTTTTTTAGGGGTGGTTAGATGGAAAACATATTCCCTTCTCTCTGAAAAACACAGATGTGGTTCATGATAGCAACATGATTTGTACAATGACAACTTTCCAAGAATTGAAAAGAAATAAACTCAAACAGGACAAAGCTGGTCAAACCTTCTGTTGATATGTTGCTACAAATACACAGAATAATCTGGATATTAGTTCTAATTATTGGAAGGCCTCGCTTATCAATTGGTTTGTAGTCCATCATATGAGTTCATCATTGATAGATGGATGGATAGATAGATAATAGGTGGGTGGGTGGGTGGATGGATGGATAGATAGATGATAAGTAGGTGGATGGATGGATAGATAGATAGATAGATAGATAGATAGATAGATAGATAGATAGATAGATAGATAGATAGATAGATAGATAGGTAGCTGGATGGATGGATGGATGGATGGATGGATGGATGGATGGATAGATAGATGCAGTAGATAGGTGGATGGATGGATGGATGGATAGATAGATAGATAGATAGATAGATAGATAGATGATAAGTAGGTGGATGGATGGATGGATAGATAGATGATAGGTAGGTGGATGGATGGATGGATGGATGGATAGATAGATGATAAGTAGATGGATGGATGGATGGATGGATGGATGGATGGATGGATAGATAGATAGATAGATGATAGGTAGGTAGGTGAATGGATGGATAGATGGATGGATGGATAGGCAGGTAGGTAGGTAGATAGATGGATGGATGGATGGATAACTAGATAGACTTCAAGGGGAGGAATATTTATAATAAATACTTCATTTTTCTGCTTAAAGAAAATTGATGTTTATATTCCCCGCAAACTTTCTTAAAATGGAGAGATTTTCTTGCCACTCATTTTGCCATCAACCCATCCCTATTTTCACTGTTGATCTCTCTCTCTCTCTCTCTCCCTCTCTCTCTCTCTCTCTCTCTCTCTCTGTCTCTCTCTCTCTCTCTCCTCGCACGAGCTACTGAAGAAAGAATATCAGATAGGATGAGAGGTTTGAAGAGCAGATGAAAGAAATGTGTCTCCGGGGAAGTGGACAGAACAATGGCCCAGAAAGAAGGGAAATATCCCAGCATCAGACAGATGACATCACTAGAGTCCAGATGTGCAACCCACTCTGGCCTCTTCAATGAAGTTGTTATTTAAAGATGTGTGTTATACACATCTCACACGCCATGCACAATCCATGCAGCAATCCAGGTGCATCCCGTGCAGATTTCTAGTTGACCAAAATCTAACAGAGTTGGACAGGACCTTGGAGGTCTTCCAGTCCAACCCCCTGCTCAAGCAGAAGACCCTCTACCATTCCAGAGAAATGGCTGTCCAGTCTCTTCTTAAAAGCCTCCAGTGATGGAGAAGGAAGGAAGGAAGGA
Source organism: Thamnophis elegans (assembly GCF_009769535.1). Lineage (NCBI taxonomy): Eukaryota > Metazoa > Chordata > Lepidosauria > Squamata > Natricidae > Thamnophis > Thamnophis elegans. The sequence continues at coordinate 84,057,526 of NC_045547.1, forward strand.
AGGAAAACAGCATAAAGAAGTTGGAAGGGACCTTGGAGGTCTTCCAGTCCAACCTTCTACTCAAGCAGGAGACCATCTACCATTTCAGACAAGTGATTGTCCAATACCTTCTTGAAAGCCTCCAGTGATGGAGCTTTTACAATTTCTGAGTCCACGGATTAATCGTTCTAACTTGTTAGGAATTTTCTCCTTAGTTCTAGGTAGCTTCTCTCCTTGATGAGTTTCCATCCATTGCTTTTTGTCTTGCCTTCTGGTGCCTTGGAGCAATGGTCACCAACTGGTGGTTCGCGGACCTCTGGTGGTTTGTGAGAAAACCTTGGTGGTCCGCGGAAAAATTATTTGCATTTTTATATTGCACTAAATGCTATTCATCTTTTTTAAAAAAAATCATACCAATGGTCCGCGGGATTTAAATATTTTTTTTTGAAAATTTTATTAATTTCATATATACATTCACAATTATGTGATCTCATAGCTGTTATTAATAATATGTATTTATAACAATTTTTCCCCTACAGTTGACAATATACTTGAAATTGCTTTCTTACTGTCCCATAACTCCATCTTATCTTACAACATTCCTACTTCTTCTTCCTTCCTTCCCTCCTTCCTTCCCTCCCTCCTTCCCCCCTTTCTTCTCTCCTTCTCTCCTTCCCTCCTTCCTTCCCTCCTTTCTTCTCTCCTCCTCTCCTTCCTTTCCCCCTTCCTTTCCTCCTACCTTCCCCCCTTCCTTCTCTCCTACATTCCCTCCTTCCTTCCCTCCTTTCTTCTCTCCTTCCTTCCCTCCTTCCTTCTCTCCTTCCTTCCCTCCTTGCTTCCCTCCCTCCTTCCTTCCCTTATTGGTCTCTGAGGCCTGAAAGGTTGGTGACCCCTGCATAGGTTGACCCCTTCATCTTTGGGGCAGCCCCTCAAATATTGAACGACTGCTATCATGTCACCCCTGGTCCTGCTTTTCATAAGACTAGACATATGCAATTCCTTAAGTTTAAGTCCCCTAATCTTCTTTGTTGCTCTTCTATACAGTCCTTCTAGAATCTCAATATCTTTTTTACATCGTGGTGACCAGAACCGGGTGCCGCATTCCAAGTGTGGCCTTCCCAAGGCCTGATGAAGTGGTACCTCAATCCAGAAACCTTCGTGGATTTGCTGGAGGTGCCACTTCTGGATGGCTTCATGATGATTGACTGCCCCAGGAAGTCACCGAGGCATGAAATGTCACCACCAAGAGCCCGTATCTTACAACTCTTGACTCACAAATAGGATTTCCTACACTTGGGGAGGGCCAAGATAACGGGCGGAGAGACCATCTGGACTTAGTCAGCACAGGATACGCATATTATTCCTCTCTCTTGTGCTTGTCTGCAGCCTTGGCGACGACGGTGCACAACCGGTGTTATTCATCAAGCGAAGGGCTTCCCATGGTTCAGGAAGTTCACGTCCGAGATTTGGCGGCGAGAAACGATCGCCCACTGGATAACACCCAGGAGGAAATTCCCACGGGGATCCTTTGAGCCAGCTGAAATGTTAAGCGAGGCTCCCTTGCAAAGAAACCCACCAAACGGATTTTTAACTCTGTGTGCGACCAGCTGGGGGGGGGAAGTTTCGATCTTCAGAAGATTTGGTGCGATTGTTGAGTTGTTTGCATTTAGTTGCATTTGCTTTTAGCCCAAAACACGACATATTGCACAGCTAGTCCTTGACTTAACAACAGTTCCCTTAGTGACCCTTTGAAGTTAAAACAGCACTGAAAAAAAGGACTCACACTTACGACCGTTGCAATATACCCAGGGTCAGGGGCTCAAAATTTAAGTGCTTGACCAACGATTCATATTTATGACAGTCACAGTGTCCTGGGGTCAGGTGATCCCCCTTGGTGACTTCCTGACAAGCAAAGCCAAGGGGGGGGGGGGATCCAGATTCACTTAACGACCGTGGGACTAATTTAAGAACCGCTTAAACGACATTGACAAGAAAGGGCACAAAATGGCAAAACTCATGTAGCAACTGTCTCGCTTCGCGACAAAAAAATTGGGACTCAATTGTGGTTGCGAATCAAGGATGACCTGCAGCAATTCCCTCAGTGACGGTGACGAGAAAGGTCGTAACATGGAGCAAAAGTCACTTCACCGTTTCACCTAGCGACAGACATTTTGAGCTCAAATTGGGTTGTATTTCAAGGGCCAGATGTGTATCTTTTTTTTCATTCTCCTATGTGGGAGCTTTTCTATACAAAGGGCCCTGAAAACAACATCTGTCTTTGAGTAAAATACGACTGGCGATAGAATTAAAATTGGGCAGATCCTTTTATTACAAATGCTGCTCTCTGCAAACGTTCACTCAGGTTTACACTGTATTTGTTAAATCTTCTTTTAGGCTTAAGACAGTGTTTCTCAACCTTGGCAACTTGAAGATGCATTCGCTGGCTGGGGAATTCTAGGAGTTGAAGTCCGGACATCTTCAAGTTGCCAAGGTTGAGAAACACTGGCTTAAGATCAGCTTGCTTTGTGCAAACTTAGGCTTCAGATGTACCCAGCCTTGGCTGGAAAACACACATTTGCCATTCAAAATGTGTAAATTTCGAGTAAATTCCCTGTTCTCTCTCTTTCTCTCTCTCTCTTTTTTTTACAACAGATGGCTGCCTATTTGCATCCCCGATCCACTGTTCTCCACCACTTCGTGCAGAACCTACACACCCTGGCCAATAAATAAATAAATGTGTGAAATAATTTTAAAGTCCCATTATGCACGCTGTCATTCAAGCGGTGGATTTATGTCTGGGAATCTAGTCCAATGTCTTTAAATAATTTGATGACGAGATTCTAATATATATATATATTTTTGTAGAAGCAGCTGTGTTTCTCTCAACTTGGACTGGAGTCAAGAAAAGAAGAGGAGGGAATATCGGGGAGAATGTGGAAGAAAGAATTATTATCCTTTATTCAGTTTAGCCCTACCCAATTCTAGAAATAATAATTAAAAAGAAGACTTTAGCCTTTTCTAAAAGCGATTTCACTAAAATGGTCAACCCATTAATAGCACAACCCATGACCACAGGTTCAATTGGGAAACGGTGAGCATGTATTAATTAGCCCAAGCCACATCCAAAAACTTCAGAGAGAATTCCTGGAAGCCTGGCATTCAGAGACATCAGCCATCAACAGACATACAGAGATAAACAATGTCTACACGCTATTCAAAAAGAGACAATCAAAGGGCTAGAAAGGAAGCAGAAGGGCCAACAACACCTCCTTCCCAGAAATCAACATCCAGATGAGCAGAGATTAACACCATATTTCTATCTACCTCACAATGTGAGCCGTAAATGACATTTGAGCCCTGTTCCTTTGCTTTCTTTGTGGCGGAAGTTGAAGTCGTATCCGACCCATCGTGACCCCATGGACAATGTTCCTCCAGGCCTTCCTGTCCTCTACCATCCCCCAGAGTCCATTGAAGCTCACGCCAACTGCTTGGGTGACGCCATCCAGCCACCTCCTTCTCTGCCTTCCCCTTCTTCTTCTTTTGCCCTCCGTTGTTCCCAGCATGAGGCTCTTCTCCAGGGAGTCCTTCTTCCTTCTCCTTAGGTGGCCAAAGTCTTTGAGTTTCCTCTTCAGGATCTGGCCTTCTAAAGAGCAGCCAGGGTTGATCTCCTCTAGGACTGACCGGTTGGATGGCCTTGCAGTCCAAGGGACTCAATGCAGGAGTCTTCTTCTCCAGCACCAGAGTTCAAAGGCCTCCATTCTTTGGCCCTCAGCCTTCCTTATGGTCCATCGTTCACAGCCATCCATTGCAACTGGGGAAACCACAGCCTTGACTAGACACACTTTTGTTAAGGTGATGTCTCTGCTTTTTAGGATGCTGTCTAGAATTGACTTCGTTTTTTTCCCTCCAAATCTCTAGTTTTTTAAATGAAATCCTACCTTCATGAGTTTCATCACAATGATAATAGAAGTGCAAGGTTTTTGGTTTGCATTTTGACATCTGTCAATCCTCTATTTGAAATGTGTAAACAAGAGGGAAAAAAACGACACATTCTACTTTGGGTTCCTGAACGAACGTCAGGATAAAAAATCTAATAAGTCACCAATTATAGGATTTTAAGCTTACCAAATTAGGACCTGCTTGGGGAAAGGGGGCAGCTAAGGTGAATTTTATCAATGCCTGGAATTCAATCAACAGGACTCCACATTCCTAAAGGCCCTTCCTGGGCTTCCCTTATCTTGTTTAAACAATCAAGGGGGGGGGGATGTCAAAACAAACAAGCGGAAAAGGCACCGATCAGCTTGCAAAACGAACCAGATTGTTTGCAGCAATCCTGAAGGAAGAGGGGGAGGGGATACTTCTCTTGACAGGCCCAAAGGAGAACAAACTGGAATGCAAATTACTTTGAGCTAACTGGACAATGACCATTGGAATGGAATAGAAAAGAATAGTAAAGAGAGTAGAATAGAGAATGGAACAGAATGGGATGGAATGGAATAGAAAATAGAATAGAATAGAAAATATGGAGAGTGGAATAGAATAGAATAGAAAATAGAATAGAGAAGAGTAGAGTAGAATAGAGAGTAGAGAAGAATAGAGAGTAGAGTAGAATAGAGAGTAGAGTAGAATAGAGAGTAGAGAAGGACAGAGTAGAATAGAGAGTAGAGTAGAATAGAATAGAATATAGAGTAGAGTAGAATAGAATAAAGAGTAGAGAGTAGAGTAGAATAGAGAGTAGAGTAGGACAGAGTAGAATAGAGAGTAGAGTAGAGTAGAGTAGAATAGAATAAAGAGTAGGATAGGGAATAGAGTAGAGTAGAGTAGAGTAGAGTAGAGTAGAATAATTTATTTGCCAAGTGTGGTTGGACACACAATGAATTTGCCTCCAGTGCAGAAGTGTACATACGACATCTCAGTGTACATTCGAACCACAAAGTGATCCAAGAAGATTCCTCACTTCTGAAGAAGCTTCTTAGATGAGAAGCAAAACATTTTCCAAGAAAAGAAACAGGAAAGTCCAGTTGCCTTTTGGAAAAAAAAAAACACCTTTGGGACAATCATGACTTGGAAGATTGAAAATTTACGTAGACATTGGTTGTAATGGACATCTTAAAAAATAACACACACACACCCAGGTCTTTGCTAGGCTCTTTCTACCCATCTGCCATCATATCAGCAACACCAAGTATTTCCTGCCACCCAGGCTTGGCAGGATACGGCCAATCCAAAACAACGCCCTTCAACTGCCACATCTGGAAGCCAAGCAGATGTTCCATCTTCGGTAGCTGCTCCATCGTCTTCCCCGTGTCCGACCTCCCGCTTTCCCCTCCAACAAGAACAAGAGTCCGTTGCTAACATCTTGACCGTAACAGCTAATCCCTCTTTTGATGCTGCAGCCAAAGACAGATGGGCCTGCAGTGTTTCCTTTTCAGAGAGAGTGTCCCAATGTTTACAACTTCCAACAGCAGCCAACTAACGGCGAGGGCTTGTTGTATCCTAGTTACCACAAAATGTTTCCTCCCCACTTTCCAGAACTGCCTCGATTGTATTTCTCTCTCTCTTGGTTTCAGCAGAGCTGAATTCTTCCAGATGGAGTCCTACACCACTCCCGTTTTTAAATAAACGTTTCGGTTACAGAATGTTTAGGTTTGTATTTTAATGCTTCCATTTCTTTAAAAAGAAAAAGAAGAAGAAGAAGAGGAGGAGGAGAGAAGAAGAAGAAGAAGAAGAAGAGGAGGAGGAGGAGAAGAAGAAGAAGAAGAAGAGAAGAAGAAGAAGAGGAGGAGGAGGAGAAGGAGGAGAAGGAGAAGAAGAAGGAGAGGAGGAGGAGGAGGAGGAGGAGGAGGAGGAGGAGGAGGAGAAGGAGAGGAGGAGGAGGAGGAGAAGGAGGAGGAGGAGGAGGAGAAGGAGGAGGAGGAGGAGGAGAAGGAGAAGAAGAAGAAGAAGAAGAAGAAAGAAAGAAAGAAAGAAAGAAAGAAAGAAAGAAAGAAAGAAGAAGAACGCTATGTATAGTTATCCTGGACACAGAATAACAATGGGCTGAATAAAAACAAAAGTAATTGACCAAGGTTTATGGCCATTCATTATTCTCCCAAAATGAACACACTGTTCTTTCCTCTTAAATTATATTTCGGAGAGATAGAATCAATGCTTAGTTTTCTTCCTCCTGATACCCAAATGTATATTTCCTGGGCTGAGGATCTAACTCGGGCACTAAAACTCCAGAGGGAATCTCGAAATTTTAATCAAAACCAGAGGAGATTTCCAAATAAGGATTTTAGTGGCGGAACAAGAAGCACATTCGCTCAGCTGCCCCGACTTCTGGCAGACAATCATCTCAGCGGGATAATATTTGCTTTGGTGGCCATTGGCTACTCCGGCTTCCAATTGACAAACACGTCTTTTAAGAGGGCTCAGGAAAAAAAGAGACTGGACATAGAGGCAGACACCACCACTAAGGATAGGGAGATACATAGTAAGGTAGTCCTTGACTTGTGACCACAATCAAGCCCAGCGTTTCTGATGCTAAGTGAAATGTCTTTTAAGTCAGTTTTTGCATCATTTTAACGACTTTCCTTGCCACCGTTGTTAAGTGAATCACTGCAGTGGTTACATTAGTAGCATGGTTGTGGAGCGAATCCGGCTTCCCCATTGACCTTGCTTGACAGATGGTTGCCAAACGGGATCACCTGACCCCGGGACCCTGCAACCGTCATAAACACGAGTCGCGATAAGCACAAACACGATACCTCTGAATCATGGTTCGGAAGGTACAAACAGCATTCACCAATTTGCATCACATACAAAAGGTGTTTAAAGGCCAGTGCTTGGAGAGACGAGCCCAACTCAGGGCACACGGACGATGTCTCCTCGAATGGTGACAAAACTTCTGCAACCAAATTGCCAAGCTCGGAGCTCAGACCAACAGCTGGTAGGAAATTAGCACCCACCCCTCTCCTAGAAGAAGGAAATATTCTAGGAAATATTAAAAAGGTAGAATATTATATTTCCCTGGATGAGGAATGGTGAAACATTTTTTTAGGTAGGAAGCGGACTCACTCCTAATAGTCCCCACCCTCCTCAATAGCCCACAGCAGATGTCAGCACTTAAGAGATAAAGAGATAGCTAGGTCTATTCATAAGCAAATGCCCTCACCCAAGATCCAACAAGGGTAGAATTAGCCGTCTACCCATCTCATTACATGGCACCTGGGAAGACTACATCACCCGCAAGAGTCAACCAAGCCTAGGACTCAAGACACCAGAAAGCTACCCCTGCATGGCCCCATGGGAATCTGACAACCCATCAGAATACATTTCTTACACAGGAACAGGAAGCTCCAAGGCGGGGCCCAAGAGAGGGTATACACCCCCCCTCTCTCACACACCCATGTGCTTCTTCTTTTGCCCAGGACCTCAAACCATGTGGTCCCGTCCACCATTAAACCATCTTTCCAAACAGCTACCATGTTTCCAGTGTCTTTCTCCCCACTTGGAACTGAACCCAGATGGACGTTTTCTTCCAACAAGCCCAAATCTACAGTTCTTAAGTTGCCCGTTGCAATAGAGTCTTTAGCTCTTAAGTTGCTCTCTAGCTGAGTTGTTCTTAGCCACTGTGAAAATAAATAGATTTTTAGCTGTTGGTCTGATCTACTTTTCCTTCCCTTGTTTTTGGGATGCAAGAGGTGCCCAAACAGGGATCTCGCAAGAGCTCAGAACATGAGCCAAGATGCCACAAACACTGGAACACGCTCTAGTTTATCATTACTGCTATGTAAACAGTGACAACTCTTCCCTCCGTAGAACGCGCCATTTGGACCACACGCTCTCTCTCACACCAGTTTACCTTATACGGCAACCTGGGTGTAGTAAATCCTCCTTCCGTGCTTGGAGGGCTAAATAACAAGCTAAAAGCTTAATCCGAAGGCGAGAAGAGTTTTATTCCAGTTCGTTTTGCTCCCTGCTTCGAACCCCTTTGCCAAAAAGGGAATTCCTTCCATGAAGGGGAAGCCCTTCATGGTATTGGACCTGGGTACTTGAGAGACCGCCTGCTGCCAATCGCCTCCACTAGACCGATTAGATCCCACAGATTAGGCCTCCTCCGAATTCCATCCGCCGGCCAGTGTCGACTGGCGACTACCCGGAGGAGAGCCTTCTCTGTGGCTGCTCCGGCCCTCTGGAACGAACTCCCCGTGGAGATTCGAACCCTCACCACCCTCCAGGCCTTCCGCAAAGCCCTTAAAACCTGGCTGTTCCGACAGGCCTGGGGCTAAAGAGCTGTTGCCCCCCTCTCGAATGGTATGACTGTTGTGTGTTTTTTAAATTATGTATTGTTATGTTTCGTCTTTTTTATTTCCTGTCTGTACCCCCCTTCCCTGATTTGAGTTGTGAGCCGCCCTGAGTCCCCTTCGGGGGAAAAGGGCAGCATATAAATATAATAAACAAACAAACAATAAACAAACAAATTCTTAACTGGCTTCTAATCTCACTTCCCCTTACGCTGAACATTTTATACTTGGGCCGTCCAAAGCCACGCACTCCCAACTCACAAATGAAGTCTCACGACTGGCATAGAATTTCACTAGATTGCTTTTCCATCCTCAATATTTAGACTGCGGCACTGAAGGTAGAATCACACCGCCCGAGGCATCCGGGGGCAACCCTGGTTTAATTCAAGAAAACCAGTTGAATGCTCTCAACAACTGTTTGTCCTACTGGACTTCAACTTGGCAAGAGTTCTTATGCCATTTCCCATGACAATTTGTTCCCCTCTCAAACTTCAGCTCTCATCAGAGAGCCTTGAATATTTGATGGGTGCTGCTATGACAGCTCGTTCTCTGAAGAGTAGAATGTAAATGATCATCTGCCTCAGCCAGCATAACTTCTTGGCTGTGTTTTGAGAGAGACAGAAGTGCAGTTCCTGTAGCTAACAAGAAGTAAATGTAGGACACTACACAGATACTCAGTTTGTTGCTCCCAACTGTTCAGTCCATAAAGCCCCCAGGAGGAATGGTAAAGACTGAGAAGGGCAGCTGTCACTCCAGTTCCCTCTTGATTAGCAACTAATCAAGGAGAGAAGCAACTTAGAACTGAGGAGAAATTTCCTGACAGTGAGAACAATTAATCAGGGGAACAAATCAAATCAACAACTTGCCTCCAGAATAGCAATAGCAATAGCAGTAGACTTATATACCGCTTCATAGGCCTTTCAGGCCTCTCTAAGCGGTTTACAGAGAGTCAGCATATTGCCCCCAACAATCTGGGTCCTCATTTTACCCACCTCGGAAGGATGGAAGGCTGAGTCAACCCTGAGCCGGTGAGATTTGAACCGCTGACCTGCTGATCTAGCAGAAGTTGTGAATGCTCCAACACTGGAGGTTTTAAAGAAGATGTTGGATAACCATTTGTCTGAAGTGGTAAAGGGTTTCCTGCCTGAGCAGGGGGTTGGACTAGAAGACCTCCAAGGTCCCTTCCAACCCCGTTATTCTAATTTTCTTATTTATTTAATTTTCTAATTCCTTGTGGGTACAATTACAGAGAGTTTGGGGACTGACCTGATGACAGAAGGCTCCCACTGCTGCCGCTGATAATCTTCCCTTTGCTGCCCATGTTGGCAAGTTTGGAGGTCTTCAGAGTCCCAGTTTCCGTCAAGTCAATGGCGATTTCACTCAGGCTTCTGGTGGCATGGATTTTGGACTGAGGAGAAAGGAAACGAAGACATCCATGACTAAGAAACAGAAACCTTCTCTTGGATATTTCCTTCCGTCGGGCATCGGAAGGTTTCAGCGCCAACATCTTATCGCCTAGACACAACAATTTGTCAAAAGGAGGAAGAGCCTCACACAAATAACTAAGGAGGGTCTTCTGTATGAGCCTGGTGCTAAATACATGAGATGTTGAAAGACCCGGGGTGATTAAATCATGATGATGGTGTTGATGACTTGATGACTCCTTAACAATTTCATCAAGGATTACACTTCCAAAATCACATGAAAGTCTACCTTTATCAATGACATCATTGATCTACACTCAGTCCCAACTCCCAGAAGGTTTCACAAGTTGCATCCAATACGCAAAATGAATGAGATATGGTGTAAGATAGCACTGGTTTAAAAAAAAATATTTTTTTTTGCTAACTTTAGGACAGAGGTGGTATTCAGTTCGGAGAACCAGCAAATACCCCCAGCAAATAGCACTTGGCCCACAACACACCTGACATAACAATAGTTGTAAAGAAAAAAGTATGGTTCGTTGACATTGCAAAACCTGGAGATGCACGAATTGAAGATAAGCAGGAAGAAAAAAATCACAAAAGTACCGGGACTTGCAAATTGAAGTTGAGCGACTGTGGAAAAAGAAATCGTGTGTTGTACCCGATTGTAATTGGAGCCCTTGGAGCAAAACCCAAAGGGCTACCTCGCTATTTGGAAATTTTAAATTTATCAGACTTGAATATTCTGATTCTACAAAAAAACCTCCCTACTTGGAACAGCTTATATCCTCCAACATTACCTTAATAGTTCCTAGATCCTTGGTTAGGACTCGAGCTGTTGAGCTACCAACCAGCCCCAAAGGCTGTGAATCTCACCAAAGATTAACCAAACAACAACAACAACAACATCAACCACCACCACCACCACCACCATCACCATCATCATCCTGGAGTAACTGAAAACATTTGGATCTACAAAAGGTGAGAGACCTGAATTGGATCCTAATGTCACATTTGCTGCAAAGATGTTCCTGGGTTAATAATCTTAGAAGGGTGATTTGATAGCATGGCATTGGAAAAAAAAATTAACAATAAACACCTCCTCTATATTTACTTAGGAGTAAATCCCATAATGTTCCCTCTGGCTTCCTTCCAATTAGCGGAACGCTGAATTCTCAAATGTGTTTGGAAGGCAGGAATATGCAAGTTTTGGGAATATTTTGGTCTCGTCTTCACTTAACTTTTCGTCCGCAGAGGTACAAGGCTTAAATTCTGTGGAAGCAGGTTTTGTTTTTTTAAAAAATGGCAGGAGTAGAACAGATGTCTTTCTTAGTCTTCCCAATGTTTTGCGTGTTGCAGGATTGACTTCTCTGGGCCATTGGTAATTGTTTTGCTCTTCGTTCTGGAACGCGAAACGGGATACGAGCCCCAGGTAAAAGTGAGGCATTCGCCGCAGCTGAGATAATGGATCCCGGGGGTCTCACTTCACAGAATCCATTCACTCCCGTCATAAAAAGAATAAGGGCTACCTCCGTTGCCAAAACATAGGTTGCTTCCTGCTTTCGCTATTTATTTCCCCTGACAAGGAATCCCCTGGGCGAAGAGGAGAGAAAGATTTCCTGCCCAATGTGGACTCTGCCTCCAGAAGAGAAGGCATTTGACTTGGCTTTAAATGACAAAGGAAAAGTATTCTAGGAATTAATGCTAGAAAGAAAGGAAGAAAAGAAAGGAAGAAGGAAAAAAAGGAAGGAGGAAGGAAGAAAGGAAGGAGAGAGAAAGATGGGTGGTCAATAAATTTTACATATAAATGAATGAATGAAAGAAAGAAAGAAAGAAAGAAAGAAAGAAAGGAAGGAAGGAAGGAAGGAAGGAAAGAAGGAAGGAAACAGAAAGATAGGTGGCCAATATTTTTTATATAAAAAAGGAAGGAAGGAAGGAAAGAAGGAAGGAGGAAAGAAGGAAGGAAGGAGAAAGATGATTGGCCAATAAATTTTACATATAAATGAATGAAAGAAAGAAAGAAAGAAAAGAAGGAAGGAAGGAAGGAAGGAAGGAAACAGAAAGATAGGTGGCCAATATTTTTTATATAAAAAAGGAAGGAAGGAAGGAAGGAAGGAGGAAAGAAGGAAGGAAGAAGGAAGGAAGGAGAAAGATGATTGGTCAATAAATTTTACATATAAATGAATGAAAGAAAGAAAGAAAAGAAGGAAGGAAGGAAAGAAAAAGATGGGTGGCCAGTATGTTTTATATAAGAAAGAAAGAAAGAAAGAAAGAAAGAAAGAAAGAAAGAAAGAAAGAAAGAAAGAGAGAGAGAGAGAGAGAGAGAGAGAGAGATATGGCTGGTCAATAAATTTTATATATAAATGAATGAAACAAATAAAAGAAGGAAGGAAGGAAATAAAGAGAAAGGTGGATGACCAATAGGATTTATAAGAAAGAAAAAGAAAGAAAGAAAGAAAGAAAGAAAGAAAGAAGGAAGGAAGGAAGGAAGGAAGGAAGGAGGGAAGGAAGGAAGGAGGGAAGGAAGGAAGGAGAAAGATGGGTGGTTAATAAATTTTATATATAAATGAAAGAAAAAAGAAGGAAGGAAGGAAGAAAGGAAAGAGAGAAAGCAGCATCCCAAGAATGTAAGCCAACAACTGAACAAGGACGACTGCATTTCCCCTCGCTAAGGAAGGGTGTTTAGGCCCTCCAAGTTGCGCACAACTTACAACTGTTTGTTTCATGATTGTTTGAAGCTACAGGAGCCCTGGAGGAAAAATGCCTTATGACCACTGCAGCATCCCACATTTTTAATCACCTGATTAAGAGATCAACCCAATCACTGAATCCAAAGGCCACCGAATTCAAGAACTATTTCTAACAACTGCTGATTTATGAAGAACGGCTGCTGGTGTTTCAATCAGCCGTAAATAATTACGGCCGTGATGATCCTTACTTATAGGTTCTTTGTTACAGCAAAAGTTTTCATTCCTCTAAATTCCTGCTGGGGAAAAAAACCCATCGGTGGGGCTAAAGATTTATTTTGCTTGGGCTAAACAAATACCTAAACTGCAAAACAAATTCCAGGTCCCAATTATAAACACCAACTTTGATGAAAAGAGCCACCACAAAGGACAGGAATTTCCTTCCCACGTGGATTGATTCATTATTAACCGGATGATGGAGTCATTTTGATTGATGGCGGTTTAGGAGAAGCTTTTGAAATCTGACTCCGGCCAATAAGCGATTTCAATTATTTTTCAGGGCAAAATGGTTTCTTCAATAGGGGGGGTCGCCTATAAATCTCATTGTCCTTTTCCTTTTCCAGACTTTTCTCATTCAAAAAACATTCAAAATATTTAAAGCCAACTCTGCCAAGCCCCGTCCTGAGGGATTTCATTAAAAAAAGTGAGCTTCCAGCCAGCTTTATTTTAAAAAGCTACAAAGGATTCCTAGTCCTCATTGTTTGAGTCATTTCGGGTGGACTATTCATACTTAAAAGTTTTGTCTCCTATAAGAAAAAAGCTTATAATAGGCAGTTCTTATATAAAAACTCACACTATTTATGAGTTAGCCTTAAGAACATCTTTATTTCCTAAAAACAGGAGTCTGAAAATGAACTTTTGAAAGCCAAAGGTGAAAAAAAAAAACCCTGTATATATACATTTACTACAAAAAGAATAAATATGAATGATTTTGAATATAAAACGGCAATGTTAGGTGCTTTATTAGATATCTGTGATCTTTTGACTTCATATTCTAAAGTAAACTCAACAAGTTCAAGGAAGGAAGTAAATACACAAATAAACACACCAGTCAGTTCAAGATATTCACAATTGATTGTAATAAGCCTTTGAAGTCTGAATTTGCCAGTTATAAATTCGTCCGCTATGAATAATAAGATCATGGCATCATGATAATAAGATCATGGCATCCGGCCCTCTCAATTCCTGGCAAATAGATGGGGAAGAAATGGAGGTTTCATTTTCCTGGGCTCCAAGATCACCGCAGATGGGGACTTCAGCCAAGAAATCAGAAGAGGCTTGCTCCTGGGGAGGAAAGCGATGGGAAATCTAGACAGCCGACTAAAAAGCAGAGACATCACACTGCCAACAAAAGTGCGTCTAGTCAAGGCTGTGGTTTTCCCAGTTGCAACGGATGGCTGTGAAGGTTGGACCATAAGGAAGGCTGAGGGCCAAAGAATGGAGGTCTTTGAACTCTGGTGCTGGAGAAGAAGACTCCTGCATTGAGTCCCTTGGACTGCAAGGCCATCCAGCCGGTCAGTCCTAGAGGAGATCAACCCTGACTGCTCTTTAGAAGGCCAGATCCCGAGGATGAAACTCAAAGACTTTGGCCACCTGATGAGAAGGAGGAAGGACTCCCTGGAGAAGACCCTCATGCTGGGAACGATGGAGGGCAAAAGAAGAAGAAGGGAACGGCAGAGAAGGAGATGGCTGGATGGAGTCACCGAAGCAGCCGGCGTGAGCTTCAATGGACTCCAGAGGATGGTAGAGGACAGGAAGGCCTGGAAGAACGCTGTCCATGGGGTCGCGATGGGTCAGACATGACTTCGCAACTAACAACAACAAATAAATAATCTACATGTGATAATTAGATTCTTTGTTACAATAAAAGTTCTCATTCCTCTGAATTTCTATTGAAAAAAAATATATTCAGAGGTTTATTTTGCTTGGACCAAACAAATATCAGGACAACTATTATTTTAAAAAAAATAGCTGAGCTTCTAATAAAGGAGAAACCCAAACACTGGAATTTCAGATGTCCAAGGAAGAAGTTTATGAGACTGTAGGTCATCATGACTTGATTGCAAATTTATGTTTCCATAAATGAGCTTTAAAGCTGGACACACTTGACCGTCATTTGGGGGGGGGGGGCTAGGGTTTCCTACTTGAGCAGAGGGTTGGACTAGAAGACCTCCAAGGTCCCTTCCAAATCTGTTATTCTGTAAACCCACTGAACGTTTTTCAGCCCACCCATAAGCCGAGGGGCTGCAGCTCCAAAAGACATTTCCTACATAATTTTGGAGACAGAGGCCACCCGGCTGAATTCGTTTGGCTGCATTTCTTAAAAAAAAAAAAAACACCTGAAGAAGCTTCCAGAGTGTGCCAAGAAGATGCATCAAAACGCCACCTCTGAAGGAAAGAAACATCACTCCGTGTCGTTGTGCTGAGCCAACACTTGCTGATTTTCCTTGTGAAGCAAGACAGAAGCAAACCTTTGCAGGATCTCCAGGGCAGGAAGGAGGGGTCTCAGCCCCCCAGTCCCTTAAAATTAAACACGATGCTTCAGCAGCCGAGGAAAATCAGGTTCAACAGAAAGATAAATACTCACATTGTTTAGAAGACTCTAAACAAGTTGGGAGATCCTGGCATCAACAGGATTAGCCAAGCACTCTAAAAAGATTCAGAGGTGATGCCTGCTTACATTTCCTGTGTGAGGGTATGGACGTGAGCCCCCGAAGAGTGATTAAACTTCTCTTTAAACCTTTTCTTAGAGCAAAGAAGAGACAGAGAAGGCTTCATAACACTCAATGTCGGTGCAGATTCTCAGACATCCAGGTCATGGTTGACCCAAAGGTGCTTTTTTCAAGAGGCAAATGGAAAAAAAAAATGTTTTTTTTTCCCTTGGAGAGGTTTCGCTTCTCAACCAAGA
>NC_045547.1:84077871-84132871 GCF_009769535.1 Thamnophis elegans
AGAGAGGGCTGAAAGCCCTATGAAGCGGTATATAAGTCTAACTGCTATTGCTAACTGCTATCTACCTATTATCTATCTATCTATCTATCTATCTATCTATCTATCTATCTATCTATCTATCTATTATCTATCATCTATCTATCTATCTATCTATCTATCTATCTATCTATCTATCTATCTATCTATCTATCTATCTATCTATCTATCAATCATTGATAGATATATTATCTATATTATCTATCATCTATTATCTATCTATTTATCTATCTACCTATTATCTATCTATCTATCTATCTCTCTATCTCTCTATCTCTCTATCTCTCTCTCTCTCTCTCTCTCTCTCTCTCTCTCTCTCTCTCTCTCTCTATCTATCTGACTCAGCCTTCCATCCTTCCGAGGTGGGTGAAATGAGGACCCAGACTGTGGGGGGAATATGCTGACTCTGTAAACCGCTTAGAGAGGGCTGAAAGCCCTATGAAGCGGTATATAAGTCTAAATGCTATTGCTATTGCGCTATCTGTGCGGTGTATTTTTCCCAAGTGCTGAATAGGATCCACCGACCGGGGGGGGGGGGGGGATTTGAACTCAAGCCGCCTCAAACAGCACAGAGCACACAAAATAAAACCGCTTGCTTGTATCCGAGTGAAGAAACACAACTCAACGTTTGGCTTCAGTGCTTCATCGTCCTGACGTGTTTCGTTTCCTCTGGATTCTGCCCAGGGTCGCTGGAGAAGGGCACGTGTGTGTGTGTGTGTGTGTGTGTGTGTGTGTGTGTGTCATTTTTGGAATTCTTATCACAGGCCCAAATAAATTTAGCTACCGCCCTCTCGAAGGTTGTGTACTTGCCACCCTGTGCAAATATTCTTAGGATGATTAAGCGAAGGGGAATTGTCTCCACATTGTTAAATGCAAACTGGAGAAAGCAGTGTTTCCCACGGTTAGTAACTCTTAAGATGGGTGGACTTCAACTCCCAGAATCCCCCAGCCAGCTTAGCTGGCTGGGGGATTCTGGGAGTTGAAGTCCACCATCTTAAAAAAAAAAATCAGAGGATGGGATTTAAGAGGTCTAGAGGTGAAGACCATTGCCTCCCATTCAGAAGGTTGGAGGTCGAATCCAAGGCAGCGACAGATGATTTCCGTCTCAGGACCAGTGGTGGGTTTCAAAATTTTTTGGAACCTACTCTGTGGGTGTGGCCTCCTTTGTGGGAGTGGCTTGCCAGCCATGTGACCTGGTGGGAGTGGCTTGCCGGCCATGTGTTTTCTTTCTTCTTTCTTTCTTCTTTCTCTTTCTTTCTTTCTTTCTTTCTTTCTTTCTTTCTTTCTCTCTCTCTCTCCTTCCATCTCTGTCCCTTTTTTCTTTTTTTCTTTCATCTCTCTCTCACTCTTTTTCTTTCTTTTTTCTTTATTTATGTATTTATTTCTTCCTTTCTTTCTCTCTCTCTCTGTGTCAGTCTGTGTGTGTGTGTGTGTGTTTGTGTTTGTGTGTGTGGCAGTGGTGGGTTTCAAACATTTGAAAAAAAAAATCTGCTGTGAACTCTGGATAGGCGTCAGGTAAGGCACCCGGCCAGCAAATGCTCAGCTCCATTCCGTTGCCCCGACAATACCCCACATTAAAAAATGGCAGAATAATTTTAAAAAGGGCAGTTGGAGGATGAGTTTTAAAAGGAAGATGAAAAAATGCTGTGCCAAGGGAAAACATGCCACCTTCCAAGAAAAATTTGAGCTGATTAATTCATGCAAATGAGCCCCCCATGTCTTGTTCATTTGCGTAACTCTGTCTTTGGCAGAAGGAGATGGGAAGGAGCTGAAATCCTCAATGCTACATTCTTATTGGGCCAAAATCCAGGGGTTGTGAAATCCACTGGATTTTATCTGACTCACATTTATGACGGTTGCAGTGTCCTGGGGTCACGTGATCCTCTTTTGCAACCGTCTGACGAGCAACGTCAACGGGGAAGCCAGCTTCACTTAACAACCGTGTCACTAACTTAATGGTTCCAGTGATTCACTTAACAACGGTGGCAAGGAAAGTCATAAAACAGGGCAAAACGCACATGGCAAGCTGTCTCATTCAGCAAAGGAAATTTGGGGCTCAACCGTCCTCGTAAATTGGGGATCAACTATATCAACTTTAAAGTCAGCAGGGAAACCAGATTCGTTTAACGACCATGCTACTGATTTAACCATTGGAGTGATTCGCTTAACAATGGCGGTGGCAAAAAAGGTCATAAAATGGGGCCAATCTCACTTGGCAAAAGCCTCACTTAGCAACGGAAGTTTTAGGATCCACTGTGGTTGAACTACTCGCAATCGACTAGGAAGACAACAGGCAGCAAGATCTATTAACGCACAGCTAGCGAAGCACAAATAAATCAGTCGATTCCTTCCATGGGAGAAGACCGGAAATATTTTGAGAGTTCTCGATTGGATTCCAAAGTCAAGAAACCCCCCACCCACCCCCCCAAAAAAGTCAAAAGCAATTGGGCCAAAATCCCAGCTAAATGCAGGCCTAAATGCAGAAACTCCCTTGTCCGTTCTCTACGCTGATTCATTGCACCGGGTTTACACACAGGAATGTCTCTGCGTGGACTCTAGCCAAACTCAACATTTCGGTGGAACAGAGAGCTTAGTCATAACAAGAGTATAATTAAAAGCGCACCGGATCTACAACAATTGCTCCTCGCCGAGTTTTAATCCCCAGCCTTTCGCAGGAACCCGGGACGGCCCCACACGGATAGGCAGAGCCTCCCAGTTCACACAAGCAGCTGTGAAACACATTGCAAGTTGACAACCGGTAAGGAACACACAGCCACACAAAAGACTCTTTCATTGGGCTGAAAAAACGGACCGAAAACATTCTGGATGTCAACAGCGAATGCTCCCCTTGGAGGGCTCTGAGAAGCAATGCTCAGATTTTGAAAGGAGGGGATTTTATGCTGATGAACCAGTTTGCACAAAGTTGGAAACCTGTAGTAGAAGCGGCTACTCAAACTGGGGAATGAAACCCTTGATTTACAGACATCGGTTTAGTGACCGTTCAAAGTTTGCAATGGCAATGAAAACAATGGACTTGTTTCCTAAGTCAAGGGCTCAAGAAATTAAGTTCTGACTTAACGTTTTTCACCAGTTACGACCAACGCAGCCTTTCTATCATCACGCGATCGAAATTCAGACGCTCGGCAACTGACTCATACTTATGACGGTCGCAGTGTCACATGATCCCCTTTTGCAACCTTCTGACAAGCAAAGTCAATGGGGAAACCAGACTCACTTAACAACCTCGCGTTACTAACTTAACAACTGCAGGGATTCGTTTAACAATTGCAGCTGGAAGGATGTAAAATGGGACAAAACTCGCCAAGCTGTCGCGCTGAATGACAGAAATCTGGGGCTCGATTGGGATTGTAAATCGAGGACTACCTTGTAATAATTTGAGAGGAAGTGCAAAGAGGAAAAAAAAAATAGAGACTGCAAGAAACAATTAATCCCATATGCATTTTTATTGCATTATCTGGCCAAAAGTGGAGTTGCTATTTATGTTATCTGGACCAAAATTAAGCCCTGATGAAGAATAAAAGCTAGCACAGATATAAAAGGGCGTGGTATTAGAATAATAACACATGCTAAATAATAGCAATTAAATCAAAGATAAGGAGCACATGGCTTATAAGAATCGCGCTTCCACATTACTGTGGTAGGCAATACATTCAAAATGCAATTTAAAGGGAAAAAAATTGCATGCGTGGTGGAGACCATGGGATGGAAATCACTGGTGGAAAATTACCAGGTTTTTTTTAAAAACAAACAAACAAACAAACAAAATGCATTTAGGATTGTCCCAACTCTCAGGACTAAAACCCATTCTTGGCTTCAGCAAACAGAACGAGTCCACCTTTGCACACGGGGGGGCATAAAACATCGCCTGGGAATTCTGGCAAGAGGCTTTAAATCCGTTGCCCATTATCTTTCGCTAGCCCGGGATTACCGTCCTGCAGCCTTTTGTCCCGGAATAAACTGGGACAATCCCACCAGCAATGGTCAAAAGATTAGAGAGGGCTTTGATTTATAAAAAAGTCCATTTGCAACCGGGCGCCCGCAGCCTACGCTGCCTGAGGGGCTGCTGGAGGTGGAATGAGTGGGTGGGCTTTTCCCCATTGATCTTAGACCCCGAAACTCTTCCTTTCCCCGCCGCCGCCTTCTCCCTCCGGGGCTGCAATAGCTCAACCCCTTCCCCGCGCCCCCAATTTCCACGCGTGACACGCAAAGCTTTCCCACCCACGCGTGGGTGGCTGGGCCAGGCAACTCAGCCGGGTTGTCGTCCCCCCCCCCGCCGCCTGCCGCCCCGTCTCCTTCACCCCCCCCCCCCGCCGTGCGCCTTCTCCTCACCTGCGTGGGTCATGCACCTCCACGGAGAATTTCTTCTCGCGGAAATAGAGGTTCTCCAGCTGGCGCCATTGGAAGATCTACCAGGGAGGGAGAGAGAGAGAGAGAAAGAAAGAGAAAGAGAGAGAAAGAGGGGTTGAGCGGGGGCCGCCCTTGTCCTGCCCTGCCCCGGCTGCGCTGCGCTCCGGAGAGGCGGGCAGAGCCAGGCGGGGCCGCCCCTTGGCGGGGGGGAGCCTGGTTCCCACGCGGGCCGGTGGGCGGGCGAGCCAGCGTTGCTTCCCCGCCTTCCTTGGCAGCGCTTCGGGCTCCCCCCGCCGGCCTTCCCCGAGCTCAGGCAAGCGGAGGAGGAGGAGCCGGCTTGGTTTCTGCCTTGCTCCAGTTTCAGGCACCGGACAGCTCCGGATCTCGCGCCCCTTCGGAGATTCCCACGGGAGAGGCAGAGGGAGGGAAACCTCCCTGCGTGGAGCCCAATTCCACACTTGAAGGACGCAAGAAACGAGCCCAGCTGCCTGAAATGGGGCTATAGGGTCTCTTTGAGCAGGGGGAGGGGGTTGACTAGAAGACCTCCGAGGTCCCTTCCAGCTCTGTTCTGATTTGAAATCCATGGGGTGGAAGTAAAGTTTTACTTTAAAGCAGCGTTTCTCAACCTTGGCGACTTTAAGTCCCGTGGACTTTAACTCCCAGAATTCCATCAGCCAGCTGGCTGGGGGAATTCTGGGAGTTGAAGTCCACGGGACTTAAAGTCGCCAAGGTTGAGAAACATTGCTTTAAAGTCTAAAAAGGCAGAAGGAATAAGCTGTCTTCCCTGGATTTCTCCTCCTGCCTTTGGCATCCCTTCACTTCCTCTTTCTCAAAGCAGAAACCATTCGTAGTTTAGCCAAGAATTTTCTTTTCAAAAGTTTTATTTTTCTTTCTCATATGTACATTCACAAATATACATCCTCATAAGTGCTATTGATATATGAGTTTTGAAAGAGACACCTACAACAACAGAAAAAGTAAGGCAGAGAGGAGGAGAGAATGAGAGGAAGAGGAGGGAAGGAAGATAGAGGTAAGGAGAGGAGGGTGGAAGGGAGAGGAAGAGAAGGAGAGAGGGTAGGAAGGGGAAGAGGAAGAGTAGGAGTAGGGGGGAGGGAAGGGAATAAGAAATGATAGTAAACTATATTTGGGTGTGCGGAAATACCATCCCAAGGAAACATAAAATGAGATTTGAAAGAGACACAACAACAGAAAAAGAAAGGAAGAGAGAAGGAGTGAATGAGAGGAAGAGGAGGGAAGGAAGATAGAGGTAAGGAGAGGAGGGTGGAAGGGAGACAAAGAGAAGGAGAGAGGGTACGAAGGGGAAGAGGAAGACTAGGAGTAGGGGGGAGGGAAGGGAATAAGAAATGATAGTAAACTATATTCGGGTTTGCGGAAATACCATCCCAAGGAAACATAAACTGAGATTTGAAAGAGACACCTATAACAACTGAAAAAGAAAGTGAGAGAGGAGGAGAGGAAGAGGGGGGGGAGAAAGAAAGAGGTAAGGAAAGAAGGGTGGAAGGGAGAGAAAGAGAAGGAGAGAGGATAGGAAGAGGAAGAGAGGAGTAGGGGAGAGGTAAGGGAAGAAGAAAGGGGAAGGAGAGGAGGATGGAAGGAAGAGAAAGAGAAGGAGAGAGGGTAGGAAGGGGAAGAGAAGGAGTAGGGGAGAGGGAAGGGAAGATGGAAGGGGAAGGAGAGAAGGAAGGAAGAAAGGAGAGAAGGGAGGGAGAAAAGAAAGGGAAAATAAGGTGGTGTTACAACAGGCGGATGGGATGGTAAATGAAGCAACCCAAATTGTATATTATAACCTATTAAATGGAATAACAAATGTATAAGAATGATAAATGTAAAGAAGAATAACAATTATGTGAATGTATACTTACAATGGTATGTAAGAGAATAAAAAAATAAAAACTTTTAAAGTACTATTGATAGGTATTATCCTTTAACATTTATCACAATTCGTTTTAAAAATTTAAAAATATAATTGGGGTCATTTCCCTGCCACCCCATACATCCATCTTAGTTTACAATGACCCTACTACTTCTTCTGTCCTCCCAACCTCCCTTCTCTCCCTTCTTTCCTTCTCTCCTTTCTCTTTACTTCTTCCTCTCCCCCACTCCTCCTCTCTTCTTCCCCTTCCTACCCTCTCCCCTCCCTTACTTCCCCTCCTTTCCCCCTTCTTCTTAGTTTAGGGACAATTGAAAGGCAGCCTTCCAAGCCTCCTGGAGGAAATATCGGAATGGCGTAGGAGCTGAAATCATTTACAATTTTTTTCCAAAACATGAGGGTGGTTTGGCTTTTGCTCGGCGAGGATCTAATCTAATCTAACCACCGAGGTAGCTCTCTCTTGCTGCTCTCTTTTCTTTGGAATTCAAAACATGCAAGAGGATTGCATCTGTAAAAGTTCCCAATTTCGGTGTGTGAAAGAGGAGCAGAAGGGAAGACACAAAGTGAGCTTTCTCTTGTCACGCAGAATCAGAGGCACACGGGAGGGGAGCAAGAGTTGGGTTTTTTCCAGGGGTGAAATCCAGCAGGTTCTGACAGATTCTGGAGAACCTGGTAGATGAAATTTTGAGTAGTTTGCAGAACCGGTAGAGGAAATTTTGAGTGGTTTGCAGAACCGGTAGATGAAATTTTGAGTAGTTTGCAGAACCGGTAGAGGAAATTTTGAGTAGTTCGCAGAACCGGTAGAGGAAATTTTGAGTAGTTCGCAGAACCGGTAGAGGAAATTTTGAGTAGTTCGCAGAACCGGTAGAGGAAATGTTGAGTAGTTCGCAGAACCGGTAGAGGAAATTTTGAGTAGTTCGCAGAACCGGTAGTGGAAATTTTGAGTAGTTCGCAGAACCGGTAGAGGAAATTTTGAGTAGTTCGCAGAACCGGTAGAGGAAATTTTGAGTAGTTCGCAGAACCGGTAGAGGAAATTTTGAGTAGTTCGCAGAACCGGTAGAGGAAATTTTGAGTAGTTCGCAGAACCGGTAGAGGAAATTTTGAGTAGTTCGCAGAACCGGTAGAGGAAATTTTGAGTAGTTCGCAGAACCGGTAGAGGAAATTTTGAGTAGTTCGCAGAACCGGTAGAGGAAATTTGAGTAGTTCGCAGAACCGGTAGAGGAAATTTTGAGTAGTTCGCAGAACCAGTAGAGGAAATTTTGAGTAGTTCGCAGAACCGGTAGAGGAAATTTTGAGTAGTTCGCAGAACCGGTAGAGGAAATTTTGAATAGTTCGCAGAACCGGTAGCGGAAATTTTGAGTAGTTTGGAGAACCGGCAAATGCCACCTCTGGCTGGCCCCAGAGTGGGGAGGGAATGGGGATTTTACAGCATCCTTCCCCTGCCACGCCCATCAAGCCACGCCCACAGAACCGGTAGTAAAAAAGTTTGAACTGCACCACTGATTTTTTCTCCCAGGCTTGGGTTTGTGTGCAGTGCGTGTCAGGGCTCCAGATCAGTGCCAAGATACCATGTGCTTGGACACTGGATCTCTGAACCATCTAATCAAAACAGGCCTCCAGATCACGCAGATAAAGCTAGTCTTGGAATTGGGCCAGCGGATTCTCTACCACAGTGTTTCTCAACCTTGGCAACTTGAAGATGTCCGGACTTCAAATCCCAGAATTCCCCAGCCAGCATTCGCTGGCTGGGGAATTCTGGGAGTTGAAGTCCGGACATCTTCAAGTTGCCAAGGTTGAGAAACACTGCTCTACCAGACCCCTGGGTCAAATACGTAAAGGCCAGGAGAAGGCAGGGTGGCACCCATTATCTACCCAGTTTGGGCAACCCGTAGTAAGTGGGACAGATTGGAAGCTAATTAAAGAAATCTATACAGGATAAGGAAGAAAATCCAAAAGTGCTTTTTTTCCCAAGAGGCAACCGGACTTCCTTGTTTTTCTCTGAAGGCGTTTCGCTCCTCATCCAAGAAGCTTCTTCAGCTCCGGCTGCTTGGCTGTTGAGGGAGGAGCAAAACATCTTCAAAGAAAGAAAGAAAACCCACTTGGCTACTTAGAAAAGCCCCTTTGAGGACAACTGTGACCTGGATGACGGAGAAACCTCCATAGACAATGATTCAGCACCGTCATGACGTTGTTGTGTTTATGGAGATTCCCCATCATCCAGGTCATGATTATCCCAAAGGTGATTTTTTTCCCCCAAGAGGCAACTGGAGTTTTTGATTCTTCTTTGAAGACATTTCGATTCTCATCCAAGAAGCTTCTTCAGTTCTGGCTGAATGGTGGTGAATGGAAGGATGTAGAGTAGAGTAGAGTAGAGTAGAGTAGAGTAGAGTAGAGTAGAGTAGAGTAGAGTAGAGTAGAGTAGAGTCAAAGAGAAGAGAAGAAAGAGAAGACTGGATTGGATTCCATTCCCCACCATCCTTCGGGATTGGGCGGCCTATAAATCGATTTAATAAATAAATAAATAAATAAATCTACTCAGAGCTGAAGAAGCTTCTTGGATGAGAAGCCAAACGTCTTCAAAGAAAAACAAGAAAGTCCAGTTGCCTCTTGAAAAAACACCTTTGAGGATAACGGTGACCTGGATGACGGAGAAACCTCCATAGACAATTATTCAGCACCGTCATGACGCTGTTGTGTTTATGGAGATTCCCCATCATCCAGGTCATGGTTGTCCCAAAGGTGATCCCCCCCCCAAGAGGCAACTGGAGTTTCTGATTCTTCTTTGAAGACATTTTGCTTCTCATCCAAGAAGCTTCTTCAGTTCTGGCTGAATGGTGGTGAATGGAAGGATGTAGAGTAGAGTAGAATCAAAGAGAAGAGAAGAAAGAGAAGACTGGATTGGATTCCATTCCCCACCATCTACTCAGAGCTGAAGAAGCTTCTCAGATGAGAAACGAAACGTCTTCAAAGAAAAACAAGAAAGTCCAGTTGCCTCTTGAGAAAACACCTTTGAGGACAACCATGACTTGGATGATGGAGAATCTTCCTAGATGATAAAGGGGACTAAAAAGTGAGTTTTCTCTTGCCATGCAGAGAAATGCCCCCTTTTTAAAGCTCCGGATATCTGGAATTTTTGTTATAATTTGCTCTTAACTTGCAGGGCAACGAAGCCACAATCTTCCACTGCGTAGTCGCAAACCAGGAGGGAAAAACAACCTCTGTTGCTAGGCTATCATTAACAGATTCCCTTCTCTGTCCCAAAGGCCCTGTGGGGGTGAGGGGGGGAATGAAACGCATGGATAAGGTTGAGACCGCACCGTGCTCAGTGCAGCTAAAGGCATTTTTCCTACCATGCAGAAACCAATTTAGTGAGGGGCTAAGGAGGTATAAAGAGGGAGGACTCGTTCTATGAGTAATGACATTAAAACAAAGGCTTCTGAATTCTTTTTCTGGAAGTCCTGGGGTTTTTTGGAGGGGTGATATAACAGGATTCAGAATGAGCTCAGACCTAGGAGACCGGAGGCTAAAATTAGGTGGCTGGAAACTAAAACATATGAAGAACATGTACAACTTCCCGTTGTACTTGTGTCCCCCCCCCCAGGCTCTAAAACCTCATTTATTAAATATTTAATTACCTGAACAGTGATGTATGGCATGCCATAAAAGGCCTGCCCAAAGCATTTTCTGAAACAAAATACCTGACACAGTTTTATTCTGAGTCTTTACGATAAATGCTGGACAAAATGAAGAGTTATCTGATGATGTTACCTAGTTGGGTCGTGAGACACCCACAAGAAAACAACCAGCAAGGACCCCCATAGTTTAACAGATATTCTCTTCTTTTGATTGGTGTGCTCTACACTCTGTTATGTCTGGTTCAGTGGCTCATTGTTATGGCCCACCCAGTAGCCAGCAGAGCTGGCAGCAGATTCAGACAGTGAGGAGGTTGGGGAGGAAGATGGGCCAGTCCTGGAGTCTGGGGAAGGATCGGACGAGGGCTCTGTGTCGGACGCAGACAGGGGGCCAGAGCCATAGACCAGTTATCAGCTGCCTTCAGAGTTGGACATCAGCGGGGCAGAAGAACAGCTGGAGCCTGTTCCTAGTGTGCGCATGCGCAGAGCTGCCAGATGAAGGGAAGAGCTAAAGAACAGGAGTCGACGTGGGAGTAAAGCCACAGGTGGACGGTGAATGGCCCCTCCCAGAGGAAACAAAAGAGGAGCGAAAAGGGAGTGGAGTTTGCAGGAGACAATTAGTTCACTTCATTGGTTCCTGATTCTCCGAGGCTCCTTGCCAAGTTCTGCAGATCTCAGCCTGGCTTCTCTCCAAGCCAGATAAGGTCTGTGACCGTAAATCCTCCCTTGAAAGACTTTGCTGGATGTGAAGGAGCAGAATTCACAGTCTATTAATCAAAGGGGTTTTTGTCGGGACAACAGGGAGTTTGCTTCATGCTCTTGGGAAGCCTCGGTCAGAACACTCATAAACGGGACAGATTCAGCCTCTTTTAAAGCTCTGGTGAGATTCCCAGAGACAGATGTGAGATCACTTCCTCCTCCCCGTCATCTTATAAAATTAGAAACCCAAACTGGAGCAGGCCAGCCCTCCGGGTTACACAACCAGGAAGTGGTTGAATCCCCCTGTAATCAATTCTTCTCTGGGGCAAATCACATTGGGCAGGACAACAGCAGTGGCTTTAGTTGTGGTTTCATCTGATGTGGCTGCTGTCCACTAGGACCTCAACGTGAGAAGAACACAACGTCCTAGTCTTAGGAAGCCCTTAGAAAATGCTTCAGCTCTACCACACGGGGGGGAAAAGCAAGAGCTGAATCATCTCCCCAGGTTGGTTGTTGTGCAAATACATCGGCCTGGACTCCAGATGTGGTTCTAGATCAGGGTCCAGATACCCTTTGTCTGAAGGGTAGGCCTCTGAATCATCTAATGAAAACAGGGTTCCAGATTAGGCAGATAAAGCTAGTCTTGGCATCGGGCAGAGCCTTTTCTGACCTAGGCTTCCCCAAAAAGCATGAAGCAGACTCCTGGTCCCGACAAAACCCCCTTTTTATGAAGCTCATGTGGATTCCTCTCATTCACCTCCAGCAAAGTCCCGGCAAACAGTCATTCAAGGGTGAATTTATGACCACAGACCTTATCAGGCTTGGAGAGCTGCTCGGGCGATATCTTCCAAAGGCAAAGGCTGTACAAGAAAATACTTGGCAAGGAGTCTCGGAGAGTCGCGAACAAATATTCATACTAACTAAGTGAAGTAATTGTCTCCTGCAAACTCCACTCCCCTTCCGCTCCTCTTTTATTTCCTCTGGGAGGGGCCATTCACCATCCACCTGGGCCTTTTCTCTCAAGTCGGCCCCTGTTCTTTAGCTGTTCCCTTCGTCTGGCAACTCTGCGCATGCGCACACTGGGAAGAGGCTCCAGCTGTTCTTCTGCCTCACTGATGTCTGACTCCGAAGGCAGCTGAGAACTATCAGACGGCCCTGGCCCCCTCTCTGCCTCCGACACAGAGCCCTCATCAGAGCCTTCCCCAGACGCCAGGACTGGCCCAGGTTCCTCCCCAACCTCCTCACTGTCCAACTAAGAGCCGAGGTGGCGCAGTGATTAGGGTGCAGTACTGAAGGCCACTTCAGCTGACTGTTATCTGCAGTTCGGCTGTTCAAATCTCACCGGCTCAAGGTTGACTCAGCCTTCCATCCTTCCGAGGTGGGTAAAATGAGGACCCGGATTGTTGTTGGGGGTGATATGCTGACTCTGTAAACCGCTTAGAGAGGGCTGAAAGCCCTATGAAGCGGTATATAGCAATAGCAATAGCAATAGCAGTAGACTTATATACCGCTTCATAGGCCTTTCAGGCCTCTCTAAGCGGTTTACAGAGAGTCAGCATATTGCCCCCAACAATCTGGGTCCTCATTTTACCCACCTCGGAAGGATGGAAGGCTGAGTCAACCCTGAGCCGGTGAGATTTGAACCGCTGACCTGCTGATCTAGCAGTAGCCTGCAGTGCTGCATTTAACCACTGCGCCACCTTGGCTCTTGTCTAACTGCTATTGCTATTGCTATTGCTATTGCTATCTATCTATCTATCTATCTATCTATCTATCTATCTATCTATCTATCTATCATCTATCTATCTATCTATCTATCTATCATCTATCTATCTATCTATCTATCTATCTATCTATCTATCTATCTATCTATCTATCTATATTGGATTGTTGGGGGCGATATGCTGACTCTGTAAACCGCTTAGAGAGGGCTGAAAGCCCTATGAAGAGGTATATAAGTCTAACTCCTATTGCTATTGCTAACTATGCTGCCAGATTCGCTGGCCAATGGAGGGCAACAACAGAGACTCTCTACCAAACCTCTGATCAAATGTGTGGAGGTCAGAAGAAGTGAGGCTCGATCCAAGGTGGCACCCTTTATCTGCCCAGTTTCAGAAACCTTCAGAAAGTTCATGTTTGGCCCAAAGAGGACGGACTGGAAGCCAATTAAAGAAATCCATAGAGGATAAAGACCTTGATAGTTTCTAGGCATGAAGGCTAATCATTTGCACATCTGGTTTTCTTTGAGATAATCATTTGCTGGATATATGAAACCAGACACTAGAGGAGAGGGCTTGGCAGAGGGGGAGCTCTGCTTAATGCTGCACTGAAGGACGCTTTATTAATTATTATCTAGGCACCCACAAGGGCAGTTTTGCCTCTTTAGGGAGGTTCTGGGAACTTTTCCACTGGGTCCCAAAGGTTCTTTTCAAAAGGCGACTGGACTTCCTTGGGTTTTTTCCCCCCTCTTGAAAATGTTTTGCTTCTCATCCAAGAAGCTTCTTCAGTTCTGGCTGAATGGAAGGATTTAGAGTAGAGTAGAGTAGAGTAGAGTAGAATAGCATGGCACAGCATAGAATAGGACGGAGGAGGAGAGGAAAGACGAGTAGAGTAGAGTAGAGTAGAATAGAATAGAATAGAATAGGACGGAGGAGGAGAGGAAAGACGAGTAGAGTAGAGTAGAATAGAGTAGAATAGGATGGAGGAGAGGAAAGAAGAGTAGAGTAGAGTAGAGTAGAATAGAATAGAATAGGATGGAGGAGGAGAGGAAAGTAGAGTAGAGTAGAGTAGAGTAGAGTAGAGTAGAATAGAGTAGAATAGGATGGAGGAGGAGAGGAAAGTAGAGTAGAGTAGAGTAGAGTAGAGTAGAGTAGAGTAGAGTAGAATAGGATGGAGGAGGAGAGGAAAGTAGAGTAGAGTAGAGTAGAGTAGAGTAGAATAGAATAGAATAGGACGGAGGAGGAGAGGAAAGACGAGTAGAGTAGAGTAGAGTAGAGTAGAGTAGAATAGAATAGAATGGAGGAGGAGAGAAAAGTAGAGTAGAGTAGAGTAGAGTAGAGTAGAGTAGAGTAGAGTAGAATCAAAGAGAAGAGAAGAGAAAAGGAGGGGAGAGGAGAGGGGAGGAGAAGAGAAGATTGGATTGGATTCCACTCCCCACCATCTACTTAGAGCTGAAGAAGCTTCTTGGATGAGAGGCGAAACGTCTTCAAAGAAACACCAGAAAGTCCAGTTGCATCTTGAAGAAAAAAAAAACACCTTTGGGACCGTTGAGAAAGATCTCCATCCTCCATCCACGATTCCTGTGGAATCAAGGTTGATCAACCCAGCAGAGAAAGGAGTCACTAACATCAACAGAACAACTCAGAGTAAATATTGTATGCACGGCGAAGCAGCTACAATCCCAGATTTCCTTTTTCTTCCCATCCTCCTAATTTCTTTTCAGGCAGGGGCCTGACGGAATGCTTGGAGCAATAAACAAACCATCATCATAATTCTGATTCGGTGCTGATGGCCTTGTAGAATACAAAAAACTCAGCTATTCCATGGGGCCAAAAACGTGCCGTTATCTCTTGCAATCTCCTTGCAAACACGTTTGCCACTGAGAGAACAAGAGCCTGAAGAAGATCCGTAACTAGGTTTAAAAACGCCCCGCGCTTCCCCCTGGAGACCTGCGACGCTTCTGTAGACCAAGATGCTTCATCATGACAGGATGCGACTTACCTTCCTTGGCTTCACTTTGTCGTGATAGTCATATTGGAAGATTCCTTTGTAGCTGAGTCCCAACCACCACGGGATCCCCTGCTTATCCTAGGAGGATGGGGAAGACACGGAATAAATGACCTAGTTCTTTTACATTGCACTATTTAACCTACCGTGTTTCCCCCCAAAGTAAGACAGGGTCTTATGTTCTTTTGATCGGTTCCACTACAAAACCGCGTTCGACTAAACCACGCTCGACGAAACCGCGTAGCTGACGTCATCAACAGGGCAACAACAGCGCGGAGACAGAAGCACGCTGTAAACGCTAAACCTAAAATTAACCCCTAAACCTAAACCTAACCCCCCTAAACCTAATCCTAAACCTAACCCTAAATCTAACCCTTAACCTAACCCTAATCCTAACCCTAAACCTAACCCTAAACCTAACCCTTACCTTAACTTGAATCGGCTTGCTTTCAAAGCGCTATTTAAAGCGCCCTTCTTTCTCCGCGCTCGCTGTTGTCGCCCTGTTGATGACGTCAGCGACGCGGTTTAATCGGGCGCGGCTTAGTCGAGCGCGGTTTTGTCGTGCCACGCTTTTGATCACCCCAAATAAGTGCTTGGCCTTATTTTCGGGGAGGGCTTATTATTTTTGAGGTGCAGGAGGCGAGGAGCGTGCTCACCTCGTGGCTGCTGCTGTGTTGCAATATTTTCAGGGAGGTCTTATTTTTGGGGGAGGGATTATTTTTAGGGTAGAACTAAGGAGACATTTCCTGACAGCGAGAACAATGAACCAGTGGAACAGCTGGCCACCAGAAGTTGTGAATGCTGGCGGTTTTTAAAGAAGCGACTGGATAACTATTTGTCTGAAATGGAATAGGGCCATGATTGCAAACCATTGACACGTGTGGCCAATGTGGCATGGGGAGCCATGTTGCTGGGCACGCACGGCCTTGCCTGCTTGTCTTCCAGGTTCCTGGCATGCGTGCGTGCGCAACAATCCGCTGTCCTTGGTGCAGGTGGCGCAGTGGTTAGGGTGCAGTACTGCAGGCCACTTCAGCTGACTGTTATCTGCAGTTCAGCGGTTCTAATCTCACCGGCTCAAGGTTGACTCAGCCTTCCATCCTTCCGAGGTGGGTGAAATGAGGACCCAGACTGGGGGGGCAGTATGCTGACTCTGTAAACCGCTTAGAGAGGGCTGAAAGCCCTATGAAGCGGTATATAAGTCTAACTGCTATTGCTATGTGTGGCACTGCCGAAAACCAATGTGTGGTTTTGACCTGTGGACTTTGCTGTCTTCAGAAATGTGGCCTTTGTCTTTCAAGCGCAGACGGAGGGCTGAATCCCGCTCTCCTACATGTTGCCATGCGCTTCATGCTCTCATGCATTTCAGGTATCGGGTTTTTGCAATTTGATCTACTTCCCTACCAAGTCACAGAGGCCGTTTATTATTCTTTAACACAAAAACAGCATCCGGCCAATAGAAACCCCATAAATAATGATTGCAGTTGTTCACAGTCAAACCATTCATGAATTAAATTACGCTTTCCAGAGCTCACACACCTTGACTGCATAATAATGGACTCCGTAGGTTGGAAGGGACTCTACAATGCTCATGTAACTAGAAAAGAAACATAAAATGTGAGGTCAAAGACTCAAACTGCACGGTCGTTCACGCAAAAGGAGCCACGCTGGCATCTGGGCAACCTTTCCAGGCCTGTCTTTGCAATGTAACCTGGCATCTTTTAAACCCCCACAAAAATTGGAATTCATGTCACTTAAACATTATTATGTTTTACTTTTAAAAAAGTGCAGAGAAGAGCAAGCAAGATGATGAAGGGACTGGAGGCTAAAACATACAATTTGCACCATTCCTGAGGACACTGACAAAATGTCAAGACTCTGGAAAGAGTGCAGAGAAGATGATGAGGGGACTGGAAGCTAAACACACACGAAGAACGGTTGCAAGAACTGGGTATATGTCTACTTTAATGAAAAGAAGGACCAGGGGAGACAGGATAGCAGTCTTCCAATATCTCAGGGGTTGCCCCAAAGAAGAGGGAGTCAAGCTATTCTCCAAAACACCCGAAGGCCAGACAAGGACTAATGGGTGGAAACTCACCCAGGAGAGAACAAGGTCACCATAAAATGCAGAATTAACACAAAGTTTTGTGTCCAATATTCCTGTTTGTGACTTACTTGACAATCGCTTGGCCTCTTGTCTGTCCATTTAGCTTCTTGTAATGCTCAATCACCCGGTCCTCACTTGGAAAATAAAGAGGGGTTGGGGGGGGGGGGAGGAAACAGGGTTTAATTTAGCAGTCAGAGCTGAAAGTAGGCGATAGAAGCCCCTCAGTGATCAAGAGGTCGCAAAAGTCTCTGGGATCGACTGAATATAGCAGAGAGGAGCATTTGCAGCTGCGTACTTAAGTCCCCCCCCCCCCCCCGGTGAGAATGAAGGTGTGGGCACTTCTGTGATTAAATCTTAATCTTAAATCTTAAATCTGTGCTTGCATGGTCTTGGATTAGCAGAGACCCGTATCAGATCCCCACTCGGATCAAGGAGATCCCAGAGGGACTATGGATTCCAAAGGCGTGTGTAATGTTCTAATGTGCAGAAGTTGTAGTTAAATGTGCGGCAGAAAGTGGACTCTGGGTGTGTGTTTCCAAATGCAGTAAGTGAGGTTGAATGTGTGTAGTTTAGAAGAGCTGTGTGTGTGTGTGTGTGTGTTTGTGTATAGATAGACATACAGTATATATAATAGATAACGTATCTTTTTGTATGCCTGTACATACTCTATACTATGCAATACGCATGTACACATTTGGCATATACACATAGGATTAAATAGTATATTTTGGATGTTCAGAAGTAGTAAATAAATAGACAGAGAAGTTGTATCTCGTTGAGGCCTTTGAGGGAAGGAGGGGCCAGCAAGGCGCCTCTTGACGTGAGTGACGTTAATAGCAATAGCAATAGCAGTAGACTTATATACCGCTTCATAGGCCTTTCAGGCCTCTCTAAGCGGTTTACAGAGAGTCAGCATATTGCCCCCAACAATCTGGGTCCTCATTTTACCCACCTCGGAAGGATGGAAGGCTGAGTCAACCCTGAGCCGGTGAGATTTGAACCGCTGACCTGCTGATCTAGCAGTAGCCTGCAGTGCTGCATTTAACCACTGCGCCACCTCGGCTCTTAAGTTAAGTTGGCCATGCCCACCCAGCCACATGACCAACCAGCCAGGCCCACCCAGTCACATGACCACGAAGCCATGCCCGCCCACTCACATGACCAACCAGCCACACCCACCAAACAAGCCACGCCCACAGAACCACAGAGCTGAGTATAGTTATGGGAATAATGTTAGGGAGGATTCTATCCTCAAAAGTTGTGTTTCTCAACTTTGGGAACCTGAAGACATGTGGACGTCCAGAATGGGGTTGGGGAATTCTTGTTCTGACCGAGGCTTCCCAAGAGCATGAGGCAAACTCCTTGTCTGGACAAAAACCTCTTTTTATTAATTGACTGTGAATTCTGCTCCTTCACCTCCAGCAAAGTCTTTCAAGGGAGGATTTACGGTCACAGACCTTATCTGGCTTGGAGAGCTGCCAGGCCGAGATCTGCAGAACTTGGCAAGGAGTCTCGGAGAGTCACAAATCAATTAAGCGAACTAATGGTCTCCTGCAAACTCCACTCCCTTTTCGCTCCTCTTTTATTTCCTCTGGGAGGGGCCATTCAGCGTCCACTGTGGCTTACTCCCAAGTCAACCCCTGTTCCTTAGATGCTCCCTTCATCTGGCAACTCTGCACATGCGCACACTGGGAACAGGCTCCAGCTGTTCTTCTGCCTCACTGATGTCTGACTCTGAAGGCAGCTGATAACTGTCAGACGGCCCTGGCCCCCTCTCTGCCTCCGACACAGAGCCCTCCTCAGAGCCTTCCCCAGACTCCAGGACTGGGCCATGTCCCTCCCCAACCTCCTCACTGTCCGAATCTGATGCCAGATATGCTGGCTGCTGGTGGGCCACAACAATTCCGTTGTGGAGTCCTTTACAAGCTGCCAAGGTTGAGAAACACGGCTCTAGAATTTGTCTTGAGCTTTCAGAGAGAAAAAAAACGGGGAAAAATGATTTAAGAATAAGAATGTAGACAAGAACGCTCCCCTGTAAGTCAGAAGCAATTACAGACTTTGAGAAGTTTCCCAAGGACTGTAGTAGAATTTCACAGAGTAAACGCAGAGAACTTTCTCCAGACTTTCGCCTTTCTCCTTTTGCGGAGAAAGGGGGGGGGGTTGTCAGCCGTTGCAACGAGTGGGTGGGCCGGAGGAGAGAATAAATAAAGATCACCCAGCCACAAAATGAAAAGCACATTCCCTTGGCTGTCCTCAAATTACAACGCCGGAGAAATTAAGGGGAAGCCGATAAGTTGGATGGGAGCCAAAGGCCTTTTTAAAAAAAGACATGAAAGAGACCAAGCGAACCGTAGAAAGCAAAAATCTCTCGTTCCGCTTCCTGGACAGATTCATATTTTGTGCTGATGAAGGAGACAGGAGGGGGAGTTTCCTCACTGCTCCCCTATCAGTCCTGCAGCCATCTTTTCTTTTGGGTCTTCGGCACTTTCTATTATTCTACCACGCATTTTCTATGGTGGGAAAATGGGAGGTGGGGATTGATGACATGTAGCCATAACAACATTCTTCCTAGAAAGTCAAGGTCATCCTTTGTCTCTGCACCTCTGCACCTGACCGGAACTGGATGGGTGGAACTGCCAGCAGAGCAGTGGGAGATTGAACCATGGGATGGACCTGTGGGTGTGGGGTCAAGATCTTGGACTTTCAACTGGGTGGGGAAACCAGGAAGCCTTCAGATTCAGGTTTTCCCAGATGTGCCAATGTGGTTCTCTCATCAATTGGAACTTTGAGCAATACTTTTGCCTCGGACTCTGATTAATTTTGGATGCTATCTGGAACCCTGACACCACGATTATTTTAAATTGGGTTCTTCCATCTCTCCTAATGGTGCATTTAATTCCCAGCCTAGCAGGAGGAGAAAAATGGGAGATTGTTCAGAGGGCAGATCATCTCCCAAACTCCAGATCAATGTCCCGGCTTTTGTCCTGGAGAAGGCCTGTAATAGGTACGCAATGCAAAGTCTGGGAAGGGTTTACCCAGGTAGCCTTCGACCTACCACCAGTAGCCCAGGGGTCATTTGAAGTTCTTATCTGGGGTCTACTTTTGGCCCTAGTTTTGAGCTGTAGTGGCGCAGTGGTTAGAGTGCAGTACTGCAGGCTACTTCTGCTGCCTGCTGGCTGCATGCAATTTGTCAGTTCGATTCTCACCAGGCTCAAGGTCGACTCGGCCTTCCATCCTTCCAAGGTGGGTCAAATGAGGACCCAGATTGTTGGGGGTCAATAGGCTGACTCTTGCTTAGAGAGGGCTGCAAAGCACTAGGAAACAGTATATAAGTCTAAGTGCTATTACTCTTCCAACCCTTCCCCCCTTCCGTGGTGATGCAGTGGCTAGGATGCAGCTTTGCAGGCTGACTCTGCCCACAGTCAGGAGTTCGATCCTGACTGGCTCAAGGTTGACTCAGCCTTCCATCTTTCCGAGGTGGGTAAAATGAGGATCCAGATTGTTGGGGGCAAGAGGCTGACTCTGTAAACCGCTTAGAGAGGGCTGTAAAAGGACAGGGAAGCGGAATATAACTCTAAGTGCTTTCCTTTCCTTCCCTCCCTCCCATGGTGGCACAGTGGTTAGACTGCAGCATTGCAGGCTAACTCTGCCCACTGCCAGCAGTTCGATCCTGACCAGCTCCAAGTTGACTCAGCCTTCCATCCTTCCGAGTGGGTAAAACGAGACCCAGATTGTTGGGGGCAAGAAGTTGACTCTGTAAACCGCTTAGAGAGGGCTGTAAAAGCACTATGAAGCGGTATATAAATCTAAGTGTAATAGCTATTGCTAATTTTTATGTTCCAATGGTTGGCCGCCTCTTAGGCTCATCCTATGGCACTGAGTAGGAGGTGAGCGTCTTCACCACTAGGCCACTCAGGGTAGAACTTACTAAAAACGTCAAAATATTTACCAATAAGCCAGAGACGGGTGCTCCTTGAGGGCCTGGGTCGGAAGCGCTGGCAATTTCTTCAAGTCCGTCCTTACAGTCTCATGGCTGAAAAAAAAGAGAAGGATAAGAAATAAACAAGTAAATCAATAAATAAATTCAATTTCTGAGCAGATTAACTTGGAGATGGGACTGAAAGGCTGGAACTTGATTCTTGATGAATGGAATGCTGTGAAGGGGATCCTTAGCCATTTCTCTTTCTTTATTTTGCTGAATGAGAAGAGGAGAGAGGGAAGACAACAGAGAAGAGAAGAGATGAGAGGGAAAAAAGAATATGGAAGAGAAGGGAAGGAAAGGGAAGGGGAAGAAGGAGAGGAAGAGAAGATGGAATGGAATGGAAGAGAAGAGGAGATGGAATGGAAGATAAGATAAGATCGAATGGAAGGGAAAGGAAGGGAAGAAGAAGGAAGGGAAGAGAGGATGGGATAGAAAGAAGAGAAAATCCACCTATTCTCCAGAGAACCAGAAGGCAGGACAAGAAACAATGGATGGAAACTAATCAAGGACAGAAACAAACCTAGAACTTAGGCGAAATTTCCTGATAGTTAGAGCTATGTTTTTGTTTTGCTTTGAGCCCTGGTGGTGCAGTGGATAGAATGTGGTATTGCAGGCTAATTCTGCCAACTGCCAGCAGTTCGCCAGTTTGATCCTGACCGGCACAATTAACACCAGCTCAATTGTTGGGAGCAATTATGCGGAGACTGTAAACAGCTTAGAGAGGGCTTTAAAAGCACATGAAGCTGTATATAAATCTAAGTGCCATTCTCTTCTTTTTTCCTTTGTATTTTGGTAAACGAGTTTTAAAAAAATATGAA
The DNA here is from genome assembly GCF_009769535.1 of Thamnophis elegans. Taxonomy (NCBI): domain Eukaryota; kingdom Metazoa; phylum Chordata; class Lepidosauria; order Squamata; family Natricidae; genus Thamnophis; species Thamnophis elegans. The sequence continues at coordinate 84,099,128 of NC_045547.1, forward strand.
TCCAAAACATCATTATGTTTTCAGAGTGGACGATCCTCTGCGGAAAAAAGCATTATGGCAAGAAGTTAGCAAGGAAGCCATCTCTCTCTCTCTCTCTCTCTCTCCCCCCCTCCCCTCTCTCTCTCTCTCTCTCTCTCTCTCTCATCTCTCCCTCCCTCCCTCTCCCTCCCCTCTCTCCCTCCCTCCCTCCCTCCCTCTCCCTCTCTCTCCCTCCCTCCCTCTCTCCGTCCCTATCTCCTCTCTCTCTCTCTCCAGATTTTTATGACTTCCAAAAATCCCCCAAGGAGCAATTGCTGATCAGTGGGTTTTCCTGCCTTGACAAGTCCTTTGTTCGCCCCCCCCCCCTTCCTCGGCCCGCTTGGAGGGTGGGTGGGGAGCGTGTTTCCTGTGGGAAGGGGCAAGCGAAGGCTGAGAAACTTGGGCAAAACACCGTAAAAAAAAGAGGAAAATCCCCTGGATGGAGAAACCTGCCCGGAATAAAGGAACCTTTTGTGATTCGATCCGGCTCTTATGTGCATTAATTTGGAATAAAACATGTTTTTATAAAACAGCAAACAGAAGCAAAGGAAAACTCTCTGACGTGGCTGTGCAAAATCAAACTTTCATTTTATTTAGGCCGTATGATTTCCCCCCCCCTCCTTCCCGTTCAACTTTCGGAAACTCCCTGAAGTTTTCTTGGCAAGATTTTTTCAGAAATTTCACGTTTGCCATTGCCGCCTTCCTGGGGCTGAGAGAAAGCGGCTGGCCCCAACTGGTTTTGTGCCTAAGGCAGGATACAACTCCCTGTCTCCTGGTTTCTAATCAGGTGCCTTAACCGCCACGCCAAATTGGCTCTCCGTATCACTTTACGCAACCCCACTATTAACATCCAAATCAGTTTAATTTAACCGTACCTGTTCCTTTCACCACCAGGCAGAAATGAGATAGAACGTTGGGACAAGCAATCTACATTTCTCAATTTGTCCTCAGAATGGGAGTCTTGCTAGTATAAAACACCACACACACCACACACACACACACACGCACGCACAGGATTTTACCCATCTTGCTGGGAAAATAGAATCGATTAACAGAGCTGGAAAGGGACCTTGGAGGTCTTCTAGTCTGACCCCCCCTGCTCAAGCAGGAGACCCTATACAATTTGAGACAAGTGGCTGTCCAGCTCTTCTTAAAAGCCTCAGTGATGAGGAAGGAATAATAGAAGAGAGGATAGAGTAGAGTGGAATAGAACAAGGAATAGATTAGTAGAATAGAATAGAATAGAGAATGAAGGAGAATAGAATAGAAAAGTAGAGTAGAATAGAATAGAAAAATAGAGTATAACAAGGAATAGAATAGAATAGAGAATGAAATGAGAATAGAATAGAATAGAAAGTAGAGTAGAGTAGAACAAGGAATAGAATAGAATAGAGAATGAAATGAGAATAGAATAGAATAGTAGAGTTGGAAGGGACCTTGGAGGTCTTCTAGTCCAGCCTTCCTGTGTATGTGTACACAGGAAGATGGGTAAATATAATCACACAGACACACACACACACACACACACACAGACGGGTAGATTTTTCAGAGCACTGTGTTAACACCCACAACATGGCAATGGAGCCAGACTGGATGGATGGATAGATAGATAGAGAGACAGACAGATAGATGATATAGATTAGATGTAGACAGATGATAGATTAGATAGATAGATGGATGGATGGATGGATGGATGGATGGATGGATGGATGGATGGATGGATGGATGGACGGACAGACAGACAGACAGACAGACAGATTATAGGTTAGATAGACAGACAAACAGACAGATAGATGATATAGATTAGATAAATATATAGACAGACAGGCAGATGATATAGATTAGATGTAGACAGATGATAGATTAGATAGATAGATAGATAGATAGATAGATAGATAGATAGATAGATAGATAGATAGATAGATAGATGATGGATGGATGGATGGATGGATGGATGGATGGATGGATGGATGGATGGATGGATAGACAGACAGACAGACAGACAGACAGATAGATTATAGGTTAGATAGACAGACAAACAGACAGATAGATGATATAGATTAGATAAATATATAGACAGACAGGCAGATGATATAGATTAGATGTAGACAGATGATAGATTAGATAGATAGATAGATGGATGGATGGATGGATGGATGGATGGATGGATGGATGGATGGATAGACAAACAGACAGACAGACAGATAAATGGATGGATGGATGGATAGATAGGAAGAACAGTATGATAAGTAGGAAGAAATCAGGAAGTAGACCCAAGGTTAATCCAAAGAAGTCTACTAGCTCCTTTGGGAGGCATTCAATGTTGGAGGCAGAAGCTTTGGTGAAGCTCCTTCCATCAGACAAGAGGCCTGGCTAAATCAACATGCAGGCTTGGAAAAGGGGATGAGGCAAGGGAGGAGGACAGCTATATAAATGCAGATTACGTACATGTGAGACAGATTACAAGCACTTCATCCATTAGCACCTATCCTGCGTTGTTAAAATTCCTGCTAGTTGTTAAAGCTGTTGTGAGATACGCGAAGACCTTTGTGATGTCTGTGAGTTTGGCAAGCTGCCAGTCTATTCGTGGGGGGGATGATCATTTCCTTCTGTTAAAAAAAAAACCAGCAACTCTGAATCTGTCATTGAATGTCCCGGAAATTAAAGTGAAATTGAAACCCTCGATGTTCCTTTGTCCTTCTTTTGAGCCAAAGGCACATCTTTTTCGGCAGAAGGGCTCCGAACGCCACAAAAGAGGGCAGGATTTTTTATTTCACGGTGAATACTGGAAAAAAGAATATTATTTAAGTTAGCTTCAAGTAACTTTCTTTCCAAGACCCGTAACCTGAAGTTATGTTTTTCTTACTATGGATGCTACAAGTTTTAACTTAAAGTAGAGCCAAAACATGGAGGCATGGCCTAAAGCTTTCGTAAAGGCCTTCCATTTCATCCCGTCTGTCAGTTGCCTAAACCAGGTGTAAACAGCTGTTGAAGCTCCCTTTCCACTTGGAGGACCCGAAGCCAGGAGGTGGGAGGTATCCCCATGGCCACATGATCAAAGTCAGACTCTAGGCAACTGACTCGTATTTATGACAGTCGCTGTGTCCTGGGGTTAACTCCTAACAAGCAAAGTCAATATGGAATCCAGATTCACTTAACAACCACGTTACTCATTTAACGACTGCAGTGATTCACTTAACAACCATTGCAGGAAAGGTTGCTATGACCCCTTTTCACACTTAAGACCTACAGTCATGTTATCAAAAACCAGAGGCTTGGCAACTGGCATGTACTTGTGACGGTTGCAGTATCCCGGGGGTCATGTAATTTCCCCTTTTGCAACCTCCGGATGAGCAAATTCAACGGGGAAGCCAGTTTCGCTTAACAACCACGTAACGAACTAACAAGTGCGAAGACTCATTAACAAGGGTGGCAAGCCTGAGGTCGTGAAACCGGGGCAGGTGATGAAATCCCTGTGTAAGCTGAACTCACTGAGCTTAGCAACAGAAAGTTAGGGCCCAACTGTTGGCCGTAGGTCGAGGACTTCCTGTGTTCTTTGGGTCTGTAAACGGTTACGCCCGTATCGTGCCCTAAATGAAGAACGGGGGGCCTATTTATTGATTCATGGGAGAGAATTTATTTGGCCGCCCACTCAGGACTCTGGGAGGCTTACCAACATGGATGAATTTATTGGTTATTGTTGGCCAAGAACCCCAACTGGTCCAGCCATGATGGGCGCCACATTCAAAAGGGGCAGCATCGATTACATTGCACAATTTAGTAATTTAATAATTTAATAATTTAATAATAAATTTAAAATAATAAACTAAATTTCGCTGGTAGGATTTGCTTGCACAAAGCCTGCAGTTCTTTTAAGGGCAACAGAAAGCATCTGGTAGACAAATCGTTCTTTGTTTCTGAGGATAGAAGGATTCAGCTTTCGGCCTCCGCTGCCAAGGCAGGATTTTCTTGGTAATTTGCCCAAGGGACAATAGGGAAAACGCGTGGGAATCTAGATGAGGCCCTTTCCAGAGTAAATGTTTTCAAAGTTCCTCTGGCTAACGCAACTTTTTTCAAAAACAGCCAGACGTTTTTTCCCTGAAGTTAATTTTCGTTAGTAAATTAATTACGGTCGTTTCCGGGATCGCAGTTGCCGTATACACCGTCCTTGCTAAATCTTTGCGGAAAGGAAAACTAGATTCGCCGCATTTTTGGGGGCTGAACTGCAACCGAGCTGGAAATAATCCGGCAGGGCAGCTAAAAAATAAATGAAGACGTGGTACACGGCTGTGTACATCCAGCCCCGCGGAGGAAATTGTGACTGTTGTGGTTTTGTTTTTTAAAGTGTTGTCTTTTGTCTAGTCTCCCCCTTCCCGTGTCTATTGTGAGCTGCCCCGGAGTCCTTCGGGACGTGGGCGGCATACAAGACAAATAAATACAAATACAAAGTTATTTGGGATAGAGGAGGGAAGAGAAACCATCGTCTTAACCTTTCAGCTTTTGGTCTCAACATTTTATCTCTTTTATGTCAACCATGGTTTCTTTTTTTTATATCTCAAATACAAAATATGCCTATTTATATGTTGCAAAAGAAGCTGTGGGAGCTGCCACCCCGTAAACTTTTTAAAGCTCTAGGCAACTTGCAAGCTCTCCACAGGATTATGGTTGCTTTGAACCTCTTCGGATCTTAAACCTTGGTGAGGTCACACCCATTTCTGGACGTCAGCAGCCAAAAAAAGCTAATATAACCCCGAGTTGTATAACGGAGGCACAGAATCGAGATCCGTGAAGAAGTATGAATACCACTTTGTAAACCCTCGTAAGGCCCACACCTGGAATACTGCAACCAATTTTGGTCACCACGCTCCAAAAAAAGATGTTGAGAGTTTGGAAAAAAGTCCAGAGAAGAGCAGCTAAAATGATCAAAGGCCTGGAGACTAAAACATACGAAGAACGGTTGCAGGATTTGAAGTTGGCTAGTCTAAAGGAGAGAAGAATTAGGGGTGACACGACAACAGTCTTCCAGTATTTGAAGGGCTGCCACAAAGAAGAGGGAGTCAAGCTAATCTCCAAAGCATCTGAAGACAGGACAAGAAGCAATGGATAGAAACTAATCAAGGAGAGAACCATCCTGGAATTAAGGAGAAGCTTCCTAACAGTGAGGACAATTTATCAGTGGAACAACTGGCCTCCAGGAGTTGTGAATGCTCCATCACTGGAGGTTTTTAAGAAGAGACTGGACAGTCACTGATCTGAAATGGTACAGGTTCTCCTGCTTGAACATGGGGCTGGACTAGAAGATCTCCAAGGTCCCTTCCAATTCTATTCTATCCTATCCTATCCTATCCTATCCTATCCTATCTATCCTATCCTATCCTATCCTATCCATCTATCTCTACTATACTCTACTCTACTCTACTCTACTCTACTATACTCTACTCTACTCTACTCTTACTCTACTCTACTCTACTCTACTCTACTCTGTCCTATTCTCTGTTTATTGCTGAGAATTGTCTGCTTCTCACAACTACACACTTCTGGCTGGGATATCATTTGACAATGGATCAACTCATCTTCCTCCCTCCAGATGCCATTTGTGGCCTGGAGGAGTTTGCCAGATGTGCAGTTGTGGTAGTTGAGGAATCAGAATCCCCTTAGGTCAATCAGTTTAGGAAAAGTTTAGATGCAGGTTAGACCAACGGGTTCTTCTGAACATGTATTTATGACCATTAAGACAAACAAGTTTGTTAGATAGGTTGGGGAAGAACCAAAGGACAGCCAAACACAGTGATTTCGGAAGGGCCTGTTGAGTTCCCATATATCACCTTTCCCCAACCAATTATTTCTCCAGGTATTCTGGATTTCATTCCCAGAGAATGAAGTAGGTCGAGATCTAACTCTGGTGTCCACCAAGTTGGACAAGGCAGGGTTGTTGGATAAGAAGGTTGTTCCATGTCTAAATTGAGAGAAGACATGAAGGCAGCCTTCCAATTTCCAGGGAGGGCTAGAAGCTTGCAAAAACAGGGGCCTTCCATCCAGTGCCATGGCAGCATCGTATGACTTGGTAATTAGCAGTTACATCATAACTTATCTGATGTCGCGGGCTTCCCTGCCCATGAAGTAGAAATGCAATATTCATCATTGCTCTTATGCTGCAATAAGGGAGGTTATGGGCTGGCACCTTTGCTTCAACAACAAGCACTGGCTTTTTTTTAAAGCTGGAAGTTCAGAAAATTACTATCTTTAGATTTTCCTTACGTAAAAAATAATAATAATTGCTTAATGGCAAAGTATCCCATCTTGTTTTTTCTTCCTGTCTGGATTGTCACCAATGCTTAGTCAAGTTCTCCTTCCATCCTATTCCTGATCAAGAAGCTAAATAGTACATTGGGATGGTTGTTTTGCGAGTCTCCTTTGTCCCTTTGGGGTCCATTTGTTGGCATTTACTCCATTCATTGTATTAATCAATATATGTGAATTTTTGTAATCTCCCTCCTTCTCCCCTCCTCTTCATCTGTCTGTCTGTTCTGTCGTGTCTGTCTCGTATAATCTATCTACTCTATCATATCTATCTACTCTATCATCTATTATATTCGTATACTATCTGATTCTATCTATCTCTACTATCTATCTATCTATCTTATTCTCAATCTATCTATCTATCTATCTTCTATCTATCTATCTAGCTATCTATCTATCTATCTATCTATAATTGCGCTATCTATCTATCTATCTATCTATCTATCTATTCTATCTTTCAGCTCTATCTATCTATCTATACTATCTATCTATCTATCTATCTATCCTAATCTATTACTATTATTATCTATCTATTCTTCTATCTATCTATCTATCTATCTATCTATCTAATCTATCCTATCTATCACTATCTGCTATCTATCTATCTAATTCTATTATCTTCTATCTAACATCTATCTATCATCTATCTATCAATCTATCTATCATCTATCTATCTATCTATCATCTATCTATCTATCTATCTATCTATCTATCTATTATCTATCTATCTATCTATCTATCTATCTATCTATCTATCATCGATCATCTATCTATCTATCTATATCTATCTATCTATCTATCATCGATCTATCTATCTATCTATCTATCTATCTATCTATCATCGATCTATCTATCTATCTATCTATCTATCTATCTATCTATCTATCTAACATCTATCTATCATCTATCTATCAATCTATCTAATATATCTATCTATCTATCTATCTATCTATCTATCTATCTATCTATCTATCTATCTATCTATCTATCTATCTATCTATCTATCTATCTATCTATCTATCTATCTATCTATCTATCTATCTATCTATCTATCTATCTATCTATCTATCTATCATAGAGCTATATCTATCTCATATATCTATCTATCCTATATCTATCTATCATATACTATATCTATCTATCTATCTATCTATTATCTATCTGTCTATCTATCTATCTATCTATCTATCATATATCTATCTATCTATCCTACTCTATCTATCTATCTATCTATCTATTCTATCTATCTTCTATCTATCTATCATCTACCTACATACCTACCTATATCTATGTACCTATCATCTACGTACCTACTATATCTGTCTCTCTCTGTCTCGTCTTTCTGTCTGTCTGTCTTCTGTCTGTCTGTCTGTCTGTCTTTCTGTCTGTCTGTCTGATCTCTCCCTCTCCCCCACCCCTTTCTTTCTCTCTCTCTCTCATCCCTAGCATATAATGCTCTTGATAGAGATTGCCAGTTTATCCATTCTGGCTAGTTGTTATGTTTGGTGTATCAGAACTATGCAAATACTGATCATCTCACTGTAAACTATGAAACCTATTCAGAAGCCTGGTCCACGTTGTAGCAATGACAATGGAGAGACCGCTAATTTTTTTTCTTCCAATTTAGACCTCCCTCCTCCTGAATCTGCTGTTTCTGCACGAAAGAAAGCTTTTAGTAGGGCCTGAAAAGTAGGGATTCTTTTTTAAAGCACCCATGTCCTTTTAAAGGGTTTGAACAGAGGGTTTCGAGTATCCTCAGACACACAACCACTTTGCTTCACAAGGCAGCTTATTCAATGGATGTGTGTGTGGTGGACAACTCTGGGAGAACTTTTAAAGCAGCTGTAACTTCAAGTCAAAAGACACAGCTGCTTTAAGCAGTTATCGAAAAGTACTTTATTTTCTGAAATACCTCTTCCTTATGTCCCGCAAAGGTCTAATATTGAATTATCTTATAATGTTTACGGCTGTGAAATTGTTTATCAATCAATAATATATCTAATCTAATTAACTAGATGGACCTAGGAACTGTTTATAAATTAACTATTTCCAATCAGTGTTTAACTAGGAAGACAGATTTTATTTTGATTTAAACTATCTCACTCTCCCCCGCCATTGAATAGTAAAGGCTTAAGAAATCGGAATGATGTAGAATTAAAAAAAGTATCCTGATTAAACACCCTCACAAACAAAATTTAAAAATTACCAGAGAGCATTTCTATCCCACTTTAGGGGGGGAAAAGTGATTCCCCGCCTTTTTAAAGCAAAGGGAGCCGAAATTACTGAAAAATGCACTTTGCAACAAGAACTGTACCATCTGCCTAAGGAAGATATTTTCTTTACTGCAAAGCATATGTGCAAGACCACATTTTTTTGGGCGAAGAATTTGCAAAGTTACTCAACAGTGCCTTTCCCCCCACCTGAAGTCAGAGGTGCTAATCATAGGTGCAGGTCTCCCTTGGAATTCATGGAATGAAAACACATTTCATCACAATATCTTTTCTTGCCTTTTTTTTTTTCGTTTCGGTAATTTTACAGACAAGGAGTTTCTGTCTCTCCTTGGAAGGATGGACGAAACTGAAGCTCGAAGACTTTTGGCTGCCAAATGAAGAAGACTCCTGAAGATGGGAAAGATGGAAGGCCAAAGGAGAAGGGGACAACAGAAGAGGAGATGGTTAGATAGGGTCATCAACACACCAATGAACATGGATTTAGGCAGGACTTTCACATGGCCAGGGATGACCTGGTGTTTGTGGTCCAAGGATCATATAATAGCAATAGCAGTTAGACTTATAACCGCTCATAGGGCTTTCAGCCTCTCTAAGCGGTTTACAGAGTCAGCATATCGCCCCCCAACAACCAATCCGGGCCTCATTTCACCCCACCTCGGAAGGATGGAAGGCTGAGTCAACCTTGAGCATGGTGGGATTTGAACAGCCGAACTGCAGAAACTGTTCAGTCCGCTGAAGTAGCCTGCAGTGCTGCATTAACCACGCGCCACCTCGGCTCATCATGAAGAGTTGGGCACCGGGCACATATATCACATGTGGTGGACATGTGCAAAAAGGCAAAGAAATATTGAACAAAATGCATACATGGTTAAGAAAAAATATTAAAGCATCATATAGATTATACGCCAGAAAATTTTGTGTTAGGCATAGTAACAGAAAAGTATGATAAAGGGAATATATATTTAATATTACATACTTTTCTGGTTTTGACCAGCAGCAAGAATTGTTTTTGCACAGCATTGGAAAATGAAGAAACAGCTACAGAAGAAGATGTAATTAAAACAATATTAGATTGTGCAGAAATGGACAGCTTGACGTTAAGGATAAAAGATAAAAGAAGATACGGAGTATTTTCGAACATGGACTTTATTCTACAAATGGTACTTAAGTCAATTTTTTCAGTGTCGTCGTAACCTTCGAATGGATACTAAGCTAACCGTTGTAAGGTCCGAGGACTGCTGTATAGAAATCCTAACTCCAGCCACCTCTTCAGTTTCACCTGAGTGCATTTCTGACTGAGCTGAAGAGATTTATTCGATGTTTAATTTTCCCCGTAAATGTATTTCCCGATGGCGGATTGTGTAAAAGGTGGAGCTAGTTTGAATTCAAGATTTTTGTTTTGGTCCCACTTGCCTTAAATCAGTCATTTCCAACCCCAACAACTTCCAGATGCTTAATTTTCAACTCTCAGAATTTCTCAACCAATCATGGCCACTGGCCAAAGGTCTGTGCTTTTCCATGCAACTGGAAACCACCAAATTTGGCAAACATTGCCTTAAAAATCAATCCTCCTTGAAAGTTTATGGATGCTTTTACTACTGGGAAGTTTTAAAGCTAGGAAAGAGAGGGTGAGAGAGATATGGAAAAATCAGAAAAAAGACACCATGGATCAGAGCTTTTCTAATAAAAATACGGGTTGTTTTTTTACAGTAGGCAAATAGTGAGAAAAATTAGGGTGTGCATCTAAAAATACTTCTACGCTATCCACACCCTAATCTCACAACAGAAAACCACCAGAAATAGTTTTACAGCTCTGCCAGTTTCACAGTCTCAGGACAAAGTTGACAAATCACAATTTTTCTTCCTCTCCCAATTGCCGCAGGAATTACAGTGGCAAAAAAAACCTTCTCACCCACTCCGGGCCAAAGAGAAATCATTGCACGCATTCTCATCGGCATTGTCTTCATGGCTCCAGGTTGTGGGGTATTTGCCGCAGCGCAAACGAATAAAGAAATAACTCTCAGCCGTTCCTTCAGGAAGGACCCTGCAGAGCCTCAAAGCCCCCTTTCCATTTGGAAGGCCCGAAGCCCGGGAGGTGGGAGGTATGATGGGGTGGAGGAAGGAGCCTCTGTGAACCGGGAAATGGATTCCCCTTCCCCTTCCATGGAAATTACAGGTTGTTCTCGACTTGCAACAGTTCGTTTTAGTGACCGTTCAAAGTTACAACAGGGGTGAAAAAAGTGACTTATGACCGTTGCAGCATCCCGATGGTCATGTGATCAAAATTCAGACGTTTGGCAGCTGACTCATAATTATGACGATTACAGTGTCCCGGGGTGACATGATTTCCCTTTTGCGACCTTCTGACACGCAAAGCCAATATGGAAGCCAGATTCACTTAACAACCAACTTAAGAAACAACTGTAGTAGTGGTAAAACTGACATAACAAATTTCTCACTTAGCAACATACATCTGTGGTCATAAGTTGAAAACCACCAGTACTAGAGGTATCCCTCTCTTTCTCTCTCTCCCTTCTGTTTGGAAAATAGGGTTCTATCTATTTCTATTTCTATTTCTATTTCTATTTCTATTTCTATTTCTATTTCTATTTCTATTTCTATTTCTATTTCTATTTCTATTTCTATTTCTATTATTTCTATTTCTTTCTATTTCTATTTCTATTATTTATTGCATTTATAGGCCGCCCAATCCTGGAGGACTCCGGGCGGCTTACAGAAATAAAAAATATTAAGAAAGATTAAAAAAAATAAGACACAGATTAAAAGAAACACAACATGCACCCAGTCTAAGCGGGGCTGGACCTCGATCAAGAGGTCTATCTCTTTCTCTATCTCTTTCATCTATCATCTCTCTCTCTTTCTCTCTCCTTTTTCTCTCCTTCACTCCCTCCCCTTGAGTAAGTTTCACTGCACCCAGAAATGAGCCAGAAATGAAATTCCTTTGCAAGAGGCTATTAGCCTTTTTTGAAAACAGAGGCAGCAAAAATCCTGCAGCTGCCATAAAATTTGCCGGTTAAGATCACGGAGTTATTTCTTCTGGCTTTTCAATCAAACCCTCTTATTAGTGACTAAGCAGAACCCTGGAGGTTTTGGGTTGGGAAACGGAGGCAAGAACAGGCTCGCCAGAGACAATTTGGGATTTCACAAGCGGTGCCAGGCTTGAAAAGCGATGCGTCAGGGGACTTCCTACACCCAAGCGTGCCTTATTTACACGGGTAGCTCTCCGCAAGTTTCGTTTAGCGGCCGTTCAAAGTTACGGCGGCATGGGAAAAACTGGCTAAAGACAATTTTTCACACTTAATGACCGTTGCGGCTTCCCTGTGGTCACATGATCAGAATTCAGATTTTGTATATTGTTATGTTTGTCTTGTTTTTTTTTTCTGTTTTTAAAGGTAAAAACGTCTAATAAAAACTATTTTTTTGAAAAGAAAAGAATTCAGATGCTTGGCAACTGGCTCGTATTTATGGTTGCGATGTCCTGGGGTCAAGTGATCCCCTTTTGCGACATTCATCCTCCCTTTTAACGACCCCATAATCCCCTGCGGGATGGAGTCTGGGCAACTGAATAGCAATAGTTTTGAGTTTTTTGAGTTTTATTGGGATTTATATGCCGCCCTTTTCCCTGAGGGGACTCAGGGCGGCTTACAACCACAAGGGGGGGGGTGCAGTGTCAAAAACAGAACAGTATGTGAACAAAGAAAAAATAGTTAAAAACACAACTTTCATTCAGCAATCAAACACTCGGGGGGTAAATTGGGAACCTATCCCCAGGCCTGCTGGGAGAGCCAGATCTTGAGGGCTGCGCAGAAGGTCTGGATGGTGGTGAGGGTACGGATCTCAACGGGGAGGTCGTTCCACAGGGTCGGAGCTGCAACAGAAAAGGCTCTCCTCGTGTGGTTGCCAGTCGGCATTGACTGGCAGATGGAATTCGGAGGAGGCCCAGTCTGTGCGATCTAATTGGTCGATTTAGGGAGGTAATCGGCAGAAGGCGGTCTCTCAAGTAGCAATAGCAATAGCAGTTAGACTTATCTACCGCTTCATAGGGCTTTCAGCCCTCTCTAAGCGGTTTACAGGGTCAGCATATTGCCCCCAACAACAATCCGGGTCCTCATTTTACCCACCTCGGAAGGATGGAAGGCTGAGTCAACCCTGAGCCGGTGGGATTTGAACAGCCGAACTGCAGAACTGCAGTCAGCTGAAGTAGCCTGCAGTGCTGCATTTAACCACTGCGCCACCTCGGCTCTCTGTTGAATGAAAGTGTTTTAGTGGCCAGATGCCCTTCCTGTCCCCAGAGCGGAGTTTTGTTCAGCAGATACATTCTCATTGTGCCAGAGAGAGAAATATCTGCCTCTACCTAGGAATGAACTCACGGCCTCCTGATGGTGAGGCCACCGCACCACCTGTCCCTTTTTGTGACCTTCTGACAAGCAAAATCGGTGGGGAAGCCCGATTCGCTTAACTACTGACTTAACTGCAGTATTTCGCTCAACAACTGTGTTGTACAATGGGGCAAAACCCCCTTAACCAACGTTTCACTGAGCGACAGAAATTTTTGGGAGCTCAATTGTGGTCGTAAGTAGAGGATTACCTACATTTCGTTTATTGTTTCCCAATGAAATTCTCTCCAAAGTTGGAAGCCATGGCAACCATCCCATCTACTCTCGTCCCCCAATCCCATCTGCACCACTTTGTAGAAAAAAACAGCTACACCCACCCTCCATCTTCTTACTACAGGTGTGATGCCTCCATCCCAGAAACACCTTCTCTGGCGTTGTTGCAACACAACAGCTTCTTTTTGTGGGAGCAATGGCTTGTTAGTCCTAGTCACCAAGTTGACTTGGGGTGGTTTCAAAAGCTAAGCATGCACCGTCCTTGCTAGTAACTGGATGGTAGGCCTGGGGCTGTTGAATTATCCCAGCCCCATTCGAGGTTACGACTGTTGTTGAATTTTTAAATTGCTGTTTTCTATTTTTATTTTTGTACACCCCCCTCCCCTTTTTTATTGTTAGCCGCCCTGAGTCTTCCGGGAATAGGGGTGACATACAAGCCAATTCAATCATCAATCAAATCAAATCAATCAATGGGAGACCACCTGTAGATCCCAGGGCTGTATTTGCACCTTTGGGAGTCCTTGGACCAGGCAACGTCCAATCACTTCCATACATCAAGAAAACGGCCATGAAGATGTCTAAGAGGTCTTCGGGAGCTGAAGATGCTTTGAAGGCAACTCTAATATTTCGTGTGTGTGTGTGTGTGTGTGTGTTGTGGTGTGTGTGTGTGAGAGAGAGAGAGAGAGAGAGAGAGAGAGGAGAGAGCGGGAGAGAGAGAGAGAACCTGAGGGTGGAGTCAAGAAAGGAACCAGCCTAGAATCTCTACAAGTGGAGTAAAATCCAACCTTCCTTGACTTCTCTCAACCCTTATCTAACTCCAAGCAGGCGCTAACCACGAGTTGAGAAGATGAGTAGCAATACATCAGTTTAGTTGGACCTTCACCCATTCACCTGATCTTCGGATCTGAACTCCACGGCTGACAACTAACCGAGGCCTCCAAAGTCCTCCTTGTTGAACTGAAGAAGTGCCAGCTTTTTCCCAGGGGGGAATGAACAGCCTGCTCATTCATTCAGGACGGCCGTTCTCTTCTGGCAATTAATGTTTACATCCGAAGGCCCAAAAATGACTTTAAGCCTAAAAGAGTCCTGGTTTGGCCACGAATTTTGAAACAACTGTACCGAGAGTCTGAACTAACCACACCCGGTGAGAGGAGCCATTGGTTTTGAAATACCTTTCTGGCTTAGGAGTAGACTACAATAACGTCTTCTTTATTTATTGCATTATTTATACCCAACCCCCACCCACAAGAATTTGGATAGCTCCCTTAGTTCATTGTGTGTGTGTGTGTGTGTGTGTATCCATCCATCCATCCTCTATCCATCTCTCATCCATCCATCCACCACCCACCCACCACATCCATCTGGATTCATGTCTATGGAGATTGTCCATCATCCAGATCATGGTTATCCCAAGGGTGCTTTTTCAAGAGGCAACTGGATTTCCTCAGTTGTTCCTTGAAGAGGTTTCCCTTCTCATCCCAGAAGCTTCTTCGGTTCTGATCTGATCTGAACTGAAGAACTGGGATGAAATGCGAAACCTCCTCAAGGAAAAACAACGTCCAGTTGCCTCTTGAAAAAGCACTTTGGGACAAGGTCTGGGCTCCTTTCTCGGGCAGGGGGTTGGACTAGAAGACCTCCAAGGTCCCCTCCAGCCCAAGGATTCTATAATTTGGACTTCTCCTCTCTCTTTCCTGAGGAGGTAGGGATCCAACCATCCCTTCTCAACCCAAAACACAACACTAGGTCGATTTAGTCACTCCTAAAGATGGCCTGAATCCAATCCATCACATTTCCGGTATTTAAAGATTTCGAGCCTTTCCCCCTACAAGTGTGTAGGTTTCTTTGTACGAATGACACGCTTTGTAACGGAAGAGCAGTCCTATTTTGCATAAAAGTATGACAGTGCGTGAAAAAATAGCCGTGCAAAACTTACCTTGAAAAATCTCCTTTTGCTTCCTATAAAATGATAAAGAAACAAAAAGAAAGAGAGATGATGCAAAACAATTATTTATAATAATCTATTAAATCATGAGGAAAATTCACATTTCCATCTTCAAGTATCACAAATGTTTTATAACTCTTATCGGAAATGATTCCAAGGCCAAGATATGACATCACCTTAATGTTGATTCCAGATTTAATTCCTAGGAAGCCTCGTTGCAATCGAGAGGAATAATTAACTTAAGTCTTACAGGCTTCTGCAAGAAAACCACCAAGCTCAGAGAGCACCAGGGACCCGACTGGAATTATAATCAGTTGAATTAAAAAAAAAGAAGAAGTTTAATTTCACTCTCTTGTACTAACTGTGCGTGCCACCCTTGCCTAGTTAGGAACCATCAGGAAATAAAACATCGCATTTTAATGCAGAGGAATCTGTACATTCTCCCCTCTTTCCTTCCTTCTCCAGCAGTACGCTTTGGGAGAAGACTGAAGCGCTGTATTTTTAAATTAATTGATTGCCCTGCTCAGAGGATATGTTTGTGGATGTCTGGAGTAGCATTTACAATTGTGTTTGTTAATGCCAGTTAATTGGCAATCAATTAACCGGCACTATAATAGCAAGAGAAAAAAAAACCAGTTATTTTACGATTCCTCGAGGCTAACCATCTTCCTCCCTGCTAATTATATCACGGGGTTGATTATAACTTGCTAGAACAAAATATATATTTATGAGAGTCAGTGGGAGGAAGGAAGGAAGGGATAACTAACTCCCTAGATTTGATTTTATACTGGAGCCTAAAGTGAAATAGATGCTGGGAAATCTCAGCTTGTACTTGTATCTCGTTTAAAAGAGAGACTAAAGCACACGAGAATAATACCAAATTAGTTCTTGCCAGAGAATTGAATCTCAATGTTCACATTCATGTTTTCTTCTTTCAACAAAACAACAGCAACAGCAAAATCTACACAACTTACCTGTAGGATGTATGCAGCCAACTCAAACACCACTTCGCTGTCAACCCAATCAGCTCCTTTAGGGAAAAGAGAAATGGGAATTAAGACAATAAATACGTCTCTTTATTTAATATCCTACAATCAAGTGGCCAAAGTACTTTAGAGCAACATGAAACCAATGGACATATTTTATTAATTTATCTAGTTTGGGTTCCCACCAAGGATTTCTGGCGTACAACAAAATGCATGTTGAACGATTTAGAAGTACGGGGAAAGGACATAAGATACAGATTTCCCTCTGTCTTCTCTTAATATTTGCTGTGCTATTTTGTGGAACTGCCTGGACTGGGGTTTTATCATCCGAAGGTTTCCATCATTCTTTCTCATGGATTGCTAAAAATAGCTCCAGTACAAGGCATGTAGAAATTTAGGAGGAGGAAAAATGTTCAGGCACTATGAACAGAAAGTCAAGGATTTCTGCTTTGCAGAGAGTTATTGAGGAAGGAAAATGGAACGGTAGGTGAAGAAAAAAAATGACTAGGCAGCCAATTTTTGTTCATATAATGAGTAACTCAAAAGTACTGATTGCACCATAATAACTAATAATATAATACTAATAGCATAATACCAATTGCAGAAATTGGATATGGTCAGTCTAGGGAAAAGAAGGACCAGGGGGGACATGATAGCAGGGTTCCAATATTTGAAGGGCTGTCCCAAAGAAGAGGGGGGGTCAACTTATTTTGCAAAGCACCAGAGTGCAGGACAAGAAGCAATGGATGGAAACTCACCAAGGAGAGAAGCAACTTAGAGCTAAGGAGAAACTGCCTAACAGTGAGGACAATTAATCAGTGGAACAACTGGCCTCCAGAAGTTGTGAATGCACCAACACTGAAAGCTTAAAAGCAGAGTTTGGATGGGCCATGTTTTCAGAAATGGTGGAGGGTTTCCTGCCTGAGCAGGGCGGGGGGGGGGGGGTTGGAATAGAAGACCTCCAAGGTCCCTTCCAACTAGTCACAAGGAAAGCCCCACCCCCTCTTTCACACACAAGCACACTCCACGCAGGTTCAAGGCGATGCACGTTGGGTTGCATCACAACATCCCACCAAGGGCCTTCTCACACTTTCCCACAACCTCCAGGTCTTTTTTGCTTCCTTTTTCTCCTCTTCCCCAAATTGCTTCCAGTTTTAGCAAAGAAAACCAGTGAGATCCCCGTGGTTTCTTCTTCTTTCTCCTTTCTCAGCAACTTGGACATTTAAGAGCAAACGTTCCCTTCTCACAATTCCCATCACTAAAGTCCTTCAGCGCATTATCTCTCAATTATTATGACCTCACAATTAAAGGTGATTATTGTTCGTAGGAAAATCTCTTTCTTTAAAGTAGACAAGGAGCCTTTGACTTACCGTACAACAGTTCAGTTAGTGACTTATGACGGTTTTCCACACTTACGACGGTCGCTGTGTCCCGGGGTCACGTGATCACCTTGGCAACCTTCTGTCGAGCAAAGTCACACGGAAGGTGGATTCACTTAACAACTAAGTTTATTAACTTAACACGGGCAGCGATTGACTCAACAACCGTGGCAAGAACGGTCGCAAAATGGACCAAACTCACTTCACAAGCGATTCACTTAAACAGCAAGAAATGGTTGGGCTCCCTTCTGGTCCTAAGTCAAGGGCCATTTGAAATTGGATTTTTTTTTTAAATGTCTGAATCAGTTGCCAACCTCTGAATTTTGATCCCCCTCCAACCCCATGGAGATGCTGCAGCCGTCGTAAGTGTGGAAAACCGTCATAAGTCACTAAATGAGCTGTTGTACTGTAAGTCAAGGCTCCTTGTCTACTTAAAGAAAGAGCTTTGCCTACGAACAATAATCGACCTTTAATTGTGAGGTCATAATAATGGAGAGATAATGCGCTGAAGGACTTTAGTGATGGGAATTGTGAGAAGGGAACGTTTGCTCTTAAATGTCCAAGTTGCTGAGAAAGGAGAAGAAGAAGAAGAAGAAACCACGGGGATCTCACTGGTTTTTTCTTTGCTAACTGGAAGCATTTGGGGAAGAAGAGAAAAGGAAGCAAAAAGACCTGGGGTTGTGGAAAGTGTGAGAAGGCCCTTGGTTGGGATGTTGTGATGCAACCCAACGGGCATTGCCTTGAACCTGCGTGGAGTGTGCTTGTGTGTGAAGAGGGGGTGGGGCTTTCCTTGTGATGTGCCCCTCTGCCCCCGTTGCCAAGATTGGGACACACACACACACCACACACACACACACCGCTCTGGGTGTCTCTTGAAAAGCAAGTGTCGCAACCGAATAGCGCAACCATTATGAAGTCATTGCCCTAAATTGCTACTGGTTTCCCTGTCCCCGATGTAGACACAGCCATCATGTCACTCTGCGCCTTCTTCCCCTGTCTCTCCCTGGCACTCACGTCTCCCTTGCCTTCACCTGGAGCTGGGCCAAGTGTCCCTTCAAACAGGGGACGGTTTTGTGTAGAAGACAATATTGTAAAAAATTGGAATGGGATGGGGATAGGATAGGATAAGAAATAAGGAAGAGCGGAATAGAACAGAACAGAATAGAATGCAGGATAGGATAGGATAGGAATAGACACAGAACAGTACAACCAGAACAGAATGCAGGATAGGATAGGATAGGATAGGAATAGAACAGAACAGACAACAGAACAGAACAGAACAGAATGCAGGATAGAATAGAACAGAGCAGAGCAGAACAGAAAACAGAACAGAACAGAATAGAATGCAGGATATGGATAGGAATAGAACAGAACAGTACAACAGAACAGAACAGATGCAGGATAGGATAGGATAGGAATAGAACAGAACAGGAACACAGAACAGAACAGAATAGAATAGAATGCAGGATAGGATAGATAAGACTAGAACAGAACAGAAACAACAGAACAGAATAGAATGCAGGATAGGATAGGAATAGAACAGAACAGAACAGAACAACAGAACAGAACAGAATAGAATGCAGGATAGGATAGGAATAGAACAGAGCAGAACAGAACAACAGAACAGAACAGAATAGAATGCAGGATAGGATAGGAATAGAACAGAAACAGAACAACAGAACAGGATAGAATGCAGGATAGGATAGGATAGGATATTTGGAAGGGACCTTGGAGGTCTTCTATTCCAGCCCCCTGCTCAGGCAGGAAACCCTCTACCATTTCTGAAACATGGCTGTCCAATCTCTTCTTTTAAGCTTTCAGTGTTGGAACATTTCCAATTAATTTAGGAAAAGAACTTAAGCCAAATACTTAGCTAACCTTTCCTACTCAAACTTTGAATTTAGACAGAAAGGGGGGGAAACGGATCATAAGACATGAAGTCAACATTCAGACGACCGGAGTGGGGGTCTCCCTTTGGAGAAACGTGCAGGGACGTATTCTGACGAGGCTTCCTGAGATAGTCAAAAGCACCACGCTTAGTCCCAAAAAACCCGCTTTTTATTTCAAAGGCGGTGAATTGTGTTCATTCACAGCCCATAATGAGTCCCAAACAGTTTGTGAAAGTCTTTCAGGGTAAGGCTGATAAGCACCCACCTTTATCTCCCTTGAAACCGCTGCCAAAGACCTAATTGGCAATTAGCTTTGCAAGGCCACACGGAGCACAGAGTCAAAACGGAGCTTCAGAATTTAACCGACCAGCACGAACAAAGTTGCTTTCTGCAAAAGCTCACATGCCTTTGCTCCTCCTTTATGTCCTATGGGAGGGGCCAATCAGCTCCAAGCCTTACTCCTGAGTCACCCTTTTTGTCTTAACTGTTCTTCCCTTTCTGGCAGTTCTGAGCATGTGCGCATTGGGAATAGTCTCCCCCTGTTCCTCTGCCTTCTCTGATGTCCGACTCTGGAGGCAGTACATAACTCCCAGATGGCCCTGGCCCCCCTCTCTGCCTCCGATGCCGAGGCCTCGTCAGAGCCTTCCCCAGACTCCAAGCCTGACCCATGTTCCTCCCCAACCTCCTCACTGTCTGAGTCTACTGCCAGCTCTGCAGACCACAACAGGAGAGTCCAAAAAGCAACGATGATGGTTGGGAACTTGTCTTTGAAGGCTGGCACTTTTTAAAAATATACGTTGCACAACCAAAACACATTTAAAGAGTGGCCCCTGCCCTCCTGCCCTTTTAACCCTCCCATGGATGAATCCACATGGCTATTAAAATGAAGGACACACCTCAAATTCACAAGCCGCAAAGTTTGCTCTCTGCCAAGGATAACAAAGTTAACTTTTGTCCTGTTTAAGAGTTTCCTGCTGTATTAAAGCCACGGATTAAAACAAAAATCAAGTCTTCGATCCTACTTCACTGCAGTTAAACCGGTCTGTTACACCCTTCTCCACCCCGAGGAGGGTGTTCCTTTATTCTATTCTGTTCTGTTCTGTTCTGTTCTGTTCTATTCTTCTCTAGTCTATTCCATTCCTATTCCCATTCCATTCTATATTCTATTCTGCATTATATATTCTATTCTGCATTATATATTCTATTCTGCATTATATATTCTATTCTGCATTATATCTATTCTGCATTATATATTCTATTCTATTCTATTCTATTCTGTTCTGTTCTATTCTGTTCTGTTCTGTTCTATTCTACTCTATTCTATTCCTATTCCCATTCCATTCTATATTCTATTCTGCATTATATATTCTATTCTGCATTATATATTCTATTCTGCATTATATATTCTATTCTATTCTATTCTGTTCTGTTCTGTTCTGTTCTACTCTATTCTATTCCTATTCCCATTCCATTCTATATTCTATTCTGCATTATATATTCTATTCTGCATTATATATTCTATTCTGTTCTGTTCTGTTCTTTCTACTCTACTCTACTTATTCTATTCCTATTCCCATTCCATTCTATATTCTATTCTATATTCTATATTCTATTCTATTCTATTCTATTCTATTCTACTCTACTCTATTCTATTCCTATTCCCATTCCATTCTATATTCTATTCTGCATTATATATTCTATTCTGCATTATATATTCTATTCTGTTCTGTTCTGTTCTGTTCTACTCTACTCTACTCTACTCTTATTCTATTCCTATTCCCCATTCCATTCTATATTCTATTCTGCATTATATATTCTATTCTATTCTATTCTATTCTACTATATTCTATTCTACTATATTCTATTCTAAACCAGCATTGGGCTGAAGTCAACATTCCTACTTACATGCTTAAAAAAATCCAGGATGAATTCCCATGATATGTTCAGAGAAACAGAAGGATAAGATAAAACATTGGGTGATAGAGCCTCCCTGGTTCAGGAGAAGGATGATTTAATGGTCAAAATTAACTCAAGCAAACATCTGGGGAGCACCTCTGGAACCCCATTGGCACTGACAAAAACCCATTAGTCAATTGCAGAAGGCAGTTTTACCTGGAACAGCTTACATCTTGCAATGAAAACTTTAAGACCATCAAACATCCACATCTGCCTATCCCAGGTCCAGCTTGAACATCTGGCTGACTGTGCAATGAGCAAACAACAACAACAGCAAACAACAGCAACAACCTCTCTGTATTCGAAAGTCCCACAAGGTAAAAATCTTGTGGGGCTTTCGAATACAGACGGATCGCCATTTGAGACAGAACACGCCAGATATCACGGTTGTCGAGGGCCAAAACATACAATTTATTGACATCGCGGTACCAGGAGATGCCAGACTCGAAGAAAAGAACTAGAAAAAATCATGAAATATCGCGACCTGGCCATCAAAACTACCCAATTATGGATGAAGCATGTGCCAGTGATACCCATGGTCAGCGGGGCACTTGGTACTATGTCCAAGAATTTTATCAGTTACATCAACAAATTGCAGCTTCCTGCAATAACACCAGCAGAACTGCAAAAACCTGTGCTACTCAGAGCATCGTACATCTTAAAAAGGTACTTGGTTGATACCTAGGAGGCTAGCAGAAATCCGTCAGTCAATGGGATTTGTGACACCCCTTTAAATGTTCAGTTGACTTGAGTTTCATGTTTAATGAATGAAAGAGATAATAATAATAGTCGTATATTTTAAGAAGGTCCTTGGTTGATGCCTAGGATGCTGGCAGCAAACCGTATCAACCATTAGCACCAGTCAATCGGATTTGTGACACATCTTTAAATGTTCAGTTGACTTAAGTTTCATGTTTATTGAATAGAAGAAATAATAATAATAATAGACTTATTGACTAATTGGCTAATATTGACTATTAATTTAATAATTTAATATTAATTTAATATATTAAAATTGACTACTAATTGACTAATATTGACCTAATTGACTAATAATTAAGTTGATACCTAGGGACGCTGGCAGCAAACCGTATCAACCATTAGCACCAGTCAATCGGATTTGTGACGCATTTTTGAATGTTCAGTGACTTGAGTTTCATGTTTAATGAATGAAAGAGGTAATAATAATAGTCGTATATTTTAAGAAGGTCCTTGGTTGATGCCTAGGACGCTGGCAGAAACCCCTATCAAGCATCAGCGCCAGTCAATGGGATTTGGGACACATCTTTAAATGTTCAGTTGACTTGAGTTTCATGTTTATTGAATAGAAGAAATAATAATAATAATAGACTTATTGACTAATTGGCTAATATTGACTATTAATTTAATAATTTAATATAATTTAATATATTAAAATTGACTGCTAATTGACTAATATTGACTAATATTGACTAATTGACTAATAATTAAGTTGATACCTAGGACGCTGGCAGCAAACCGTATCAACGATTAGTGCCAGTCAATGGTATTTGTGACACATATTTGAATGTTCAGTTGACCGAGTTTCATGTTTAATGAATAAAAGAGATAAATAATCAGCATTCCTATTCAGGTTAAAAGAGTGCAAACCACCTAATGCCTTCTAAAATGACCCCATAAAAACAGCCCAATTTAATCTCCCTCCTTGCTAAGAATCGCATCCGAAAAGAGATTCCCTGAAGGAGAGGAAGGGAGTCCGTGAGAATTTCCCGATTTGAAACCTGGGATTTTGCATTCACTCTCTAGGAAAACACCCCCCTCTCTCTTCAGGCTCAGTTTCTTTCTGCCTCAAAGCAGAATTGCGATTCGGGAGGCAGGAAGGCCTAAATCTAGGCTGATAAAATGAAAAAGAAGGGAAAAAAAACCCCTCATGTTATTAATTAGCGCTGGAGGCAGAACTAATGAACGTAAAACAAGACCCCCTATTCAAGAGACACCTTGGGAGAAGGAAAAGGGGACCGTTCCCACAATATAGTCATGGCACGGAGTAAAATACCCCCACCCACACACTTCCATCCACCCCCGCGGACGTGCTTGGGGCCAAGGAAGCAAAAGCGAGGAATGCATTTCAGCTAAGCCCCCTGCAGCTCCTGGTGGATGACAAAACTTCCCAAAACTTCTCCCTGTGCTGTCCTGAATCTGCCCTTGAAAGCAGATTCCTACAGTAGGTACCGTATTTTTGGACTATAAGACACACCAAGATTTCGAAGAGGCAAGTAAGAAAAAAAAAGTTTTTGTCCTCCCCGGCCCCCAGCAGTGCTCTGTAGGCTTCAGGAGGGCTGGGGGAAGGGAAAAAAAAAAAACGACCCCTTTGGCGAAAACGGGCCCTATTTTGCAAAACAAGGAGGCATTTTTGCTTTCTCCCAGCCCTGCTGAAGCCTGCAGAGTGCTGCTGAGGGTTGCGGGAAGGCAAAAATGCCTCCGTTTTTTGCAAAAATGGGATTCAGGGGTGGGAGGATAAAATGGCTGTATTCGGTGTATAAGACGCACCAACATTTCCCCGTTCTTTTAGTGCAAAATACAGTATTTTGCATTCCATCGAATTGTTCGGGATTCAAAAATTTAGCGGAAGAAAGACTGTCCTGTGACAGAGAGGAATTGAGCTTGTTCAAAAGTAGTGTAGAGAAAGGAAGAACGAGGAGTGACGTGATAACCCTGGGAAACCATCCACTCTTAGGAGCTGCCATGGGGTCAAGCTATTCTCCAAAGGACCCGAAGGGCAGGACAAGAAACAATGGATGGAAACTAAGCAAGGAGAGAAGCAATCCAGAACTAAGGAGAAACTTCCTGACCGTGAGAACAATTAACCAGTCGGACGCCTTGCCTGCAGAAGTTGTGAATGCCCCAACACTGGAGGTTTTTAAGAAGACACGAGACAGCCATTGACCTGGAATGGTATATGGTCTCCTGCTGAGCAGGGGGTTGGACTAGAAGACCTCACGGACCCTTTCAACATCTTCAGACAGCGCTGGCTCTTTGGCTTTGAAACGGAGGTGAGCACCGCTCCCTAGAGTCGGGAATGACTAGCACATACCTGCGAGGGGAACGTTTACCTTTATGATGGCTAACCACTGACGTTTCCCAAAGAGACCCCAATTCTAACCCCAATTCAATAGTCTATAACAGTGTTTCTCAACCTTGGCAACTTGAAGATGTCCGGACTTCAACTCCCAGAATTCCCCAGCCAGCATTCGCTGGCTGGGGAATTCTGGGAGTTGAAGTCCGGACATCTTCAAGTTGCCAAGGTTGAGAAACACTGGTTTATAATCATGCCGGTTTCCAACAATGATGGATTGCAGTTGACTTCTGGTCAACGCTAGCCAAGATAAAGCTCTTTGCTGCCCCCTGCTGACTCTCCCCAAATGTAGCTGCTCTTCATGGTTTGAAGGGACCGGCATGAATCTATGACGAGAGAGCTCAGATTCGACAATTCACAATTCTAATTAAATGCGTCAGTGCGCTAGCGCTACTTACACAGGGAATGCAATTATCCTTTGTGTAGCTGTGTCAAAACATGCTTCACCCCGTTGGCTAGACTAAGCCCAAACTCTGCATTTCCCAATTGAACGTACGTTGGAACGCTCTCGTATTAAGCCATCCCCAAATCCAAATCAAATCAATCTTCATTATGGCCATTAAAACAGCAGGGCACAAATTTATTGGCTTTGACATAGTTTCTTTTTTTCCCCTTTTGTGTGGTTGGGTGAATCCCGCCATTTCATTAGTCAAGAGAGAAGTGGAATTTAGACTTTGGGAAAATATCTTATTTCCCGCTTAAAGTCCAGGAAGCTCTTGGCCTGCCAATGGGTCACATAAGTCAGGCTGATCCTTTTTTCCCCGCAAGACCCATATTATTGGGATGGGAATAATTTCCTGAGCTTCACAGAGGCAAATTCTCTGGGTTGATAGGAAGTTCCCAACAACTTTGAGCATTGTCCTGCGACTGGCTGGGGATTCTTCTCCTGTTTGATTTAGCTTCACAGGGTGTCCCCCCTTCTGATGGACACCTTCAAATGAGCTCTAAGGATAACCCAAGTCCCAGGTTGGAGTCTACCTGACACCGTTTAAAGGAGCAACTGAACATACATTCCAAAATGGTCGATCACAAAGGCTGGTTGCACTGATGAAATTTGACCCTCTTCTAAGCTCGCCCAAATACTGATATTTAAGTTGTGTGTTTTTTCCATGGTGGATCCACACCTTAAGGTGTGACAGGCTCCGCCATCCGGTACTTCTGAAAAGTGCCGAAGAGCTGGCTTTGATAGAATGAGATAGAGAGGATGGAATGAAGAAGCTTCATTTTTGAAACACACACACACAAAGACACACACACACACACACACACACACAGAGTGAGCTGTCTCTCCCTCAGTCCACCCATCTCTCTGTCCATCTCTCTCTCTCTCTCTCTCTCTCACACACACACACACACACACAAACACACATCTATCTTTCTACCATCCATCTCTATCTATCTGTCTGTCTTTCTCTCTCTCTGTCTGTCTGTCTGTCCGTCCGTCCGTCCATCCATCCATCCATCCATCCATCCATCAATCCATCCATCCATCCATCCATTATTCTATTTATCTGTCTGTCTGTCTGTCTGTCTGTCTGTCTGTCTCTCTCTCTCTCTCTCTCTCTCTCTCTCTCTCTCTATCTATCTATCATCTATCATCTATCTATCTATCTACTATCTATCTATCTATCTCTATCTATCATCTATCTATCTATCTATCTATCTATCTATCTATCTATCTAATCTATCTATCTATGCTATCTATCTATCTATCTATCATCTCTCCTCTCTCTCTCTCTCTCTCTCTCTCTTCTGTCCACCCACCCACCTATGTGTTACTTTCAGTGTGTTAATTATTGCTTGGAACTGCCAGAATCTGAGATAAGACGAGTGGCTATGGAAATAAATAATGGTGGTTTTTTTGGGGGGATCCTTAGAAATCTTTTCTGAACCGTTTGATTGTAAGTGTGAAAAACTTTCATAATTCACTTTTTCAGTGCCGTCTTCACTTTGAACAGCCACTACACAAGGACTACCTGTACTTAACTCGGCTACACGGGTGGGTGTGAACACCGCTCAGTTTTAGCCCCAACTTGATCTCAACCGTCACAATAACAGGAAGAAGAAGAAGAAGAAGAAGAAGAAGAAGAAAAGAAGACGAAGAAAAGAAGAAGAGGAGGAGGAGGAGGAGGAGAGAAAGAAGAAGATGAAGAAGAGGAATAATGATGATGATGATGATGATGATGAATGATAATAATAATAATAATAATAATAATATAATAATAATAATAGCAGCAGCTATCCGCACAAATGCCATTAAGGCCAAAATCGAAAAATCCTCTGATGAATGCCAAATGCAGACTTTGCAAAGAAGCTGACGAAACTGTTGATCACATACTCAGCTGCTGTAAAAAAATCGCGCAGACTGATTATAAATTGCGGCACAATTCAGTACACAATGATCCTTTGGAATTAGTGCAAAAATTATAATATTAAACAGCAACAAGCTGGTGGGAACATCAGCCTGAAAAAGTCACCGAAAATCAGATGGTCAAGATCTTGTGGGATTTCCGTATACAAACGGACAAAATACTGGCGCATATACACCAGACATCACACTGGTTGAGAAAAATAAGGTCACAATCATAGACATCGCAATACCAGGTGATAGCAGGGTCGCCAAGAAGGAACATGAAAAAATCGCAAGATACCAGGACTTAAAAATCGAAATTCAACGACTATGGCACAAACCAGCAGTGGTAATTCCAGTGGTGATTGGCACACTGGGTGCTATTCCAAAAGCACTGGAATTACATTTAAAACAGTTAAAATTGACAAAATTACCTTCAGTCAAATGCAAAAAACGTTACGACGTCCCTAGGGCCCCTGGGTGGGGACCGACTAGTAACCAATGCCAAATCCGGCGAAACAACTGGCCGCTGTGATACAATTGTATAATAATAATAATAATAGTAATTATTAATAATAATGCTGCAGGACTTGCCTTGTAAATGCAGGACTTGGCATTCAGGAAAAACAACTCGATGGTCGCGTTATCCTTCAGGTAAGAAATGCTCTCAATGTAGAACCTGGAAACAAAACAGACAAGACAAATCAGCTCAGAAGGGAGACGCGGCTGATAAATAGATACGGGAGCCTTGATTCAATTTGCCTTTATCCAGACCTGGACGTGGGCGGGGGGGGGGGGGGGGGGGGGGGAGGGGGGGAAGGAAATGCCGCCTTCAGAGCTGGAGGAGGAGAAAAGATCCCTCCGTGATTGTGTTATGACTCTCGGTGAGATTTGTGGCTCCCTGGAGAGCCCCTCATTCCGCCTTGCAGGGGCCGAGAGGAGAGGCATGAAGCTTGTTCGAGTTCACAGACGGATTGAGAGCTCCATAAATATTTCAAGCTGGGCTTGTTTACATCCTTTCCCAGCCGTGGGCCTTCAGGATCCGCCCTGCCCAACAAAAGACGGATCCTAACCTGAGAAATATGGGATTTGGGGAAGAAGAAGGACGGGCAATAGACGGGCATCGGTGATGCTGCCATGAATCGTAGACTGAAAAAGGTCATAAGTCTCTGATTTACTTTTGGATGCTATTTTGGAATCCTGACACGATGTGTTAGAGGGAAGCAGAAACGAAAAATGCACCCTCCACTTTCTGTTGTGGATTTTCCAGGGGTATTCAATATTGGCCTGTCTGAAGGCAGAAGACAGGATGAGGTTGGGCTAGGATAGTGAGGACCAAGCCACTAAAAATGTTCTTCCTTGCATGAGATTATATAGATGATAAGCAAAACAAAGACGATGCTTCTGAGAAACAGCAGAGGGCAGTATTGCTCTTCTTAAGATTCTGGGACTTTGAAAACCATCCAATTTCCAGGAGTGAAGACAAGGAAGTGATTGCAAAAAAGAAAGAGAAAGAGAAAGAGAGAGAGAGAGAGAGAGAAAGAGAGCTATAACACTCTCTTCTTCCCCATCCTCTCTCATTAAAGGTAAAAGTAAAGGTTCCCCTCACACATATACGCTAGTCGTTCCTGACTCTAGGGGGCGGTGCTAATCTCCATTTCAAAGCCAAAGAGCCAGTGCTGTCCGAAGATGTCTCCGTGGTCATGTGGCTGGCATGACTCAATGCCGAAGGCGCATGGAACACTGTTCCCTTCCCACCAAAGGTGGTTCCTGTTTTTCTACTTGCATTTTTTACCTGCTTTCGAAATGCTAGGTTGGCAGAAGCTGGGACAAGTAACGGGAGCTCACTCCGTTACACAGCACTAGGGATTCGAACCACCGAACTGCCGACCTTTCTGATCGACAAGCTCAGCGGTTTAATGATGGAGATTTACTGAAGATTTTTATTTGATTAGAATCCCCAAAATATCAGGTTTCCTCCAAGGTTAGGCAATTTGATACCCTCCAAATATTTTCGAACACAGTTCCTCGCTTCTGCTGTGTTGGGTATTAAGTGAAAGAATATTTCTAATCCTTAGGGCACTTTTGATGCAAAATACAGAGAAATTTAAAACAATTAGTTCCTTTTAATAATCTAAACAATACAGTTAAAAGGCGAACCGTGGTAGATGCAAGCATGTCATACTGATGCCTCAGTACCTCCACTACAATAACACAGTTAAAATCAGCCTCAAGTATAAGAAAAACATAAGATTTTTTTAAAATAAGAAACGGATAAAAAGTGTGTGATGGTTTTTGTGATGACTTTCTTGAATCCTAGTCGGTAGTCAAGAGCTGACGTTCCGTGAGGCCTCAGGGCAATAGATGAAATAATAAAACCCTTGAATAAGATGAAATAGGTTCATTTGGAAAGATGGCTTGACCCCAAAACTCATCCTCACCTGACACAGAAGTATAAAACAACCAATCCAGATTTTTTTGGGAAATCATGCTCCAGCACTCGGCGGTCCAACTGAAGCCAATTCAAATGGCCCCTGTTAAACAAAAAGAAAGAAAGAAAGAAAGAAAGAAAGAGAGAGAGAGAAAGAGAGAAAGAGAGAGAGAGAGAGAAGTAGATTAGAACATTAAATCATTTTGTGTCATTGCATTGCATGGACCACCTTGTAGGGAAGGTGGGCAACATAAAAATTGAATGAAAGAATGAATGAATCGATTGATTGATGGATCGATGGATCGTGTTACTTCTGCTCTGCCACACCTACAGGAAATTAAGCATACCTGCTTCTCTCCTCCACCACTGTTTAAAACTTTGGTTTAAAGATTAAATCAAAGATTAAATCAAATCAAATTAAGGGAAGATGGGCAGCATAAAAATGTAATAACAGAAAGAAAGAAAGAAAGAAAGAAAGAAAAAGAAAGAGAATCAATCAATTGTGTTACTTCTACTCTGCCACTCCTACACGAACTTAAGCATATCTGGTTCTCTCCTCCACTATTTTCAAATCTTTGCTTTAAAGATTAAACCAAACATTAAATTAAATTAATTTATTAACCCTTCTGAGATAAGGTTAAGATTGAGTGACTGACCCAAAGGCTGTGGGATGTTTCCTTGGATGAGGACTTGAACGGGGATCTCTAAAGACTTCATCCAACACCTCCACTGTTCCTGCCCACTGCCTCTCTAACAAACACCTCATCCGCTTCAGCTTCCCAAAAATGTTTCCAGGTGTGTGGGACTCCAGCTCCCATGCTTCTTAGACACCGGGGTTAAGGCCCATGGGAGTTGGAGACCAAGGAAGGTCCGAGGGAAAAGAAAACGGGTTTGCAAGGGTCAAGCAGAAGAAGTTCAACCAAAGCGCAATCCCTGGGCACTTGAGGTATGAACATTGGAGAGGGTGGACCTGTGGCACGCAGAGCCCTCTGCATGCGCATCATTGCATTGGCTGCTCTTCTGGGCCAGCTGATCTTTGCGCGTGTTGTAGTCCCGAAAACCCAAAGACCAGCTGACATGTGCGCACTGGCCTCCTGGTCTCCGGGGCTCCAGCGTGCGCAAAGACCTGCACGCATCGGAAACCAGAAGACCCGGTGGCTGGCACACGCCGGAAATTCAAAGACCAAGTGCTCTTCAGGTTTCCAGGCTCCGGCACGCACGCAGTTTGGGCCCTTGGTGCTGAAAAGGTCCGCCCTCCCTGTTGTAGATGGTTGGGGAGGGCTGTAGTCAGAGGTGGGTTCCTACCAGTTCGCACCTATTCGGTAGAACCGGTTCGTCAAATCTACCGAACTGGTTAGAAGAGGTTCCACCAGTGGACCCGGAAAGCAGGCCACACCTACAGAAGAGCTTCCAAAAGTTTTTGAAACCCACCACTGTCCTCCCCCCGCACAGAGACAGACAGACTGACACAGAGAGAGAGAGAGAAAGAGAAAGAAAGGAAGAAAGGAAGAAAGAAAGAAAGAAAAAAGAAAGAAAAAGAGTGAGAGAGAGATGAAAGAAAAAAAGGAAAAAGGGACAGAGAGACAAAAGGAAGGAAAGAGAGAGAGAGAGAGAGAGAGAGAGAGAGAGAGAGAGAACACATGGCAAGCCACTCCCACCAGGTCACATGGCCTGCAAGCCACTCCCACAAAGGAGGCCACACCCACAGAGTAGGTTCCAAATTTTTTTGAAACCCACCACTGACACACACACACACAGAGACAGACAGACAGACAGACAGACACAGAGAGAGAGAGAGAGAGAAAGAAAGGAAGGGAGAAATAAATAAAAAAAGAAAAAAGAAAGAAAAAGAGTGAGAGATGAAAGAAAAAAAGAAAAAAGGGACAGAGAGACAAAAGGAAGGAAAGAGAAAGAAAGAGAAAGAGAGAGAGAGAGAGAGAGAGAGAGAGAAAGAAAACACATGGCTGGCAAGCCACTCCCACCAGGTCACATGGCCGGCAAGCCACTCCCACAAAGGAGGCCACACCCACAGAGTAGGTTCCAAAAAAGTTTTGAAACCCACCACCGTCTGTAGTATCACGTCAAGCTCCAATGTTTAACTCAGAAGTTAAGGCAGGACCTGGAGATGGAGGAGGAGGAGGAGGAGAAAATGGGGAGGAGGAGGAGAGATAAGAGCCGGGGGTCCTTCTTTGCTCTCCCGGCCACCCTTTGTGGGACACGATAATTGAAAGTCTGCCGGTTTTATTTATGGAACACTGTCCATGTCAGGAGTTTATGCAAGGCCTGGAAAGTTCCTCCACAGGCTAAAACACGGCCGAAAAAAAGACGTCTCAGACATTTTCATTTGCCACCTGGTGTGTCTGGAAGAGCCCCGCAAATAAACTTTGTCAAACTGGCTTTTGAACTTTGGGGAAACACAGCTGGCTCCTCTCTTGCACGCTCAGAACAAGCAGGAGTTACTATGGGCTGCGCACAGAGATGCTATTGTGTGTGTGTGTGGGGCATTTCCTTTGATTAAGCTGGAGGTAGTTGTTGGACTGCGGTAGAGGAGTGGGGGGTGAGGGGTTTCTCGGCTTTTGACGTTCTCAAGACCCTTCCGACCCCACCATCCAAGAAACTGGATCTCGTCGCTCTGCAAACAGCCCTCCCATTTTGGCTGCGAAGGACAGTGACGTGTTGGGCGTTCTTATCGTTTATGATCAGTTTTACAACTTAAAAATCAAAACAAAATGGCAGCAGCAATAACCTTGACAATGAACCTGTTAATGTAAAATGCCAAGTGTGGGAATAATCACGTCTGAAACAAGATCACAAAAGAGGGAGGATGTAAGATCAACCCAAACAATACGAACAAATAATGAGAGAGAAAGAGAGAGAGGGAAGGAGGGAGAGAGAAAGGGGAAGAGAAGGAGGGAAGGAAGGAAGGAAGGAAGGAAGGAGAGAGAGAATGAGACTGACAGAATAACAGAGTTGGAAGGGACTTTGGAGGTCATCTAGTCCAACCTCCTGCAAGAGAACATGGTTGTCCAATCTCTTAAAAACTTCCAGTGTTGGAACACCTACAACTTCTGGAGGCAAGTTGTTCCACTGATTTAATTGCTCTAATAGCAAGCAAGATTATTTGATTTTGGCTCCTAAACTTCATCTCTCAGAGATGCACAACAGACACACTAGATCAGGGGTCTCCAACCTTGACAACTGTAAGACTTATGGGCATCAATTCCTCCACTTTGCAGGCTGAGGAACTCTGGGAATTGAAGTCCACAAGTCTTAAAGATGCCAAGGTTGGAGAGCACTAGATGGCCCTTCTTCTTGGCATCTTCCCCATCTTATCAAGTGGAGTTGGGTCTAAGACACCATCAACAGAGCCAGTTAGGAAGATCTAATTCACCCTGACACAAAACATAGAATAGCAAGAGTTGGAAGGGACCTTGGAGGTCTTCTGCTTTTGAGCAAGAGACCCTCTACCATTTCATTTAAATGCGTTGTCCAGTCTCTTCTTAAAAGCCTCCAGTGATGGAGCCCTCACAACCTCTGAAGTCAACTTCTGATCGATTCTGATTGATTGTTCTCACTGTTAGGAAGTGTCTCCTTATTTCTAGTTTGAAGAAGATTGCAGAAGATGCCCTTGATGTCAATACAGAGACCCATTTGTCTGTGAATGCTTATGCCATTATTTCTCCCATGCACACGACTATCTGAACCTTCTGGAGAAGGTTCAAAACACAAGTCCTGAACGGGCTTTAACTCTGCCGTATCACCATCCAAGACTGAGATCTTGCAGAAGACCACGAGGATATAAATATTTATGGAACCAAATACATAAACACGAATGAAGGTGCCCAGGCTGACAAGGATAATTCTTGAAGAATTAACTTGATTTCTTCCCTGCTCAAATGTTTAAGCATGCTGGATTTAACACCATCGTGCGTTTCTCTGTTCCTCTCCGTACAAGTAGCGAAAAGGTCAGTTGCTGTTGTACGTTAGAGCACTTTCAAAAGTGTGTGACAATTTAATTGTGGCCACCCTGGATGAAGGGATGGCTCTCCATTACCAACATGAACTCCCTGGTAGAAAGTCTGTTTCTACGGTTTTGCTAGGCTGATGTCTTGTGCTACTTAAATTAATAAATGGAAATCCTTCATACAAGTATTTTTTTTAAACTAAATCACCCTTGTAATTCCTCCAGAGGTGAAGGAACACCTTGATGTAGTTTAGAATGGCAGAAAGCAGCAAGTTACTCATTTCCTTACAACATATTTCCTCCACAACAAAGATATGGAGGCTCTGGAAAAAATGAAGAGAAGAGTAACAAAGAGGATGAGGGGACTGGAGGCTAAAACATATGAAGAACGGTTGCAGGAACTGGGTATGTCTAGTTGAATGAAAAGAAGGACCAGGGGAGACAGGATAGCAGTCTTCCAATATCTCAGAGGTTGCCACAAAGAAGAGGGAGTCAAACTATTCTCCAAGGCACCTGAGGGCAGAACAAGAAGCAATGGGTGAAAACTAATCA